>NC_041387.1:620208188-620215939 GCF_002162155.2 Triticum dicoccoides | reverse complement strand
GAACAGTGAGCGGTGGCATTGCCTCTGGATGAACAGGACCCCGTGGTGTGGAGGGCTGGATGAATAGTAGACGGTGGAGGGGTGGTTGAACAGGACCCCGTGGTGTGGAGGGATGGATGAACAATAGATGGTGGAGGGCTGGATGAATAGTAGATGGTGGAGGGGTGGTTGAACAGTAGCCGGTGGAGTAGCGCGCGGTGGATGCTGGATGAACAGGAGCCCGTGGAGGCTGGAGGAGGTCGACGGTAGCCCGTGGAGGCTGGAGGAGGTCGATGGTGGAGATGAACAGTATCTTGTGGCGTCCCGTTTTGCGGTACGCCACACCCCTCCCAATGAAATGGACCGCCGGTTCGACCGTAGGAGGTCCGTTTCGTTCGTTTTGCGGTACGCCACACCCCTCCTGATCAACAGGACCCCCGTTTTGACCGTAGGAGGTCCGTTTCCTCCATTTTGTGGTTCGCTACACCCTTTCCTATCAACAGGACCCCCGTTTCGACCGTAGGAGGTCCGTTTCCTCCGTTTTGCGGTACGCCACACCCCTCCCGATCAACAGGACCCCGTTTCAAATGTAGGAGGTCCGTTTCCTCCGTTCTGCGGTACGCCAGGCCTCGTTTCCATCGCCTGTTCCGTCCAAGCCCTCCCGATGAACACGACCACGCATTCCGTTCGGGCCCAGCCGGTTGGCTCCCACGCGTTTCGTTGCCTCCCGATGAACACGACGCATTCCGTTGCCTCCCCATGAACACGACACATTCCGTTGCCTCCCCATGAACACGACGCATTCCGTTGCCTCCCCATGAACATGACGACGACGCTGTTTCTCCGTTCTGACCCAGCCATGTACACGAGCCCTCGCCGTACGTATGCGCGAGTAGGCGTTCGAGACCCTGCCTGTATGTACAGATACGTGGCCGTATTTTCTTTCTTGCACCCTGGCCGCTGTACGTACGTGTACATGCTACGTGCGCGCCTCTACTACGACACGTGCGCGCCTCTACATCCTCCAGTATATATGTACATACATGTTCGCGACCAGAATGACAACGCTACGTACGCTTCGACCAGGTGGGTCCCGACTGTCAGGAACTTCCTTGCCTGCAAAGATGTAGCTGGTGGGTCCCAACAGTCAGGGGGGCGATTCGTTTTTTTGCCTGGACGCACTTCCATGCGTGAGAAGATGTAGCTGGTGGGTCTCAGCAGTCAGGGGGGCGAATTATTTTTTTTAGCCGGGCGCACTTCCTTGCGTGCGAAGGTGTAGCTGGTGGGTCCTAGCAGTCAGGGGGGAAACATTTTTCTCGTGAAATACGGTGGCCCGTCCGGTGGGTCCCTGCTGTCAGGTGGAGGAATAATTATTTTGCGTGTAATAAGGAGGCACTTCCTTGCTGCGGCCGTGGACCCAGCTGTCAGCCTCTCCACGCACAGTACTCTTCCGATGGAAGTCGGTCGTTGACCACATTGACCACGCCGTGCCAAGAGCACCACGATGGTGGATGACGGCGAGGCCTAGGAAGGGGACGACACGGAGGCAGGGAAGACCCGACAGTTGTTTCCCACGCGGAGGGGAGTACGACTGTACGAGGGTTTACTGGTTCGTGTGCCGTCGCCGGAGAATAACAGCAGGTGTGGGTGAGTAGAGGGATGGCTAGGCCAGCGTTGGGTGTACGGTGGGGCGGTGAGGCATGTGCGGCAGCACAGCCGGCCGCGGGGAGGAGGGAGCAGGCAGTCCCGCCGGCGCTTGTTTGAGCGGCTGGAGCAGGAAGAGCAGAGATTGAAGAAGCACGACGGCCGTTGGATGGATATCCAACCGTCACTGCTTGTGCGTCAACCTTTTTTTAGGAAAGCCTCAAATCTGTGGAAAATAGCATACAGCCCATCTGCCATCATTTCTAATAATTTACAGCCCATTTGCTAATTTTTAAGGTTTTTTTGGAGCCCATATTCTTTTTGTTAGCATTACAGCCCATATTGTGGCCACGGTTAAAAAATTATATGAAATTTTGCATATTTCAGTGCGGTCCGAACTATTTTTAATCCCGAAATTTCGACTCACATTCAAACTGATTTTAAAAATAAATATATATCAATATAAAATCCAACAAATTCTCCACACATAAAAATTAATGTCATTTAAAATCTTGAAATGAAAAATATATATTTGAAACTAATTGCCGGTTTGATGTGTTTTAAAAATGTACAGCCCATTTCTCATTACTGATTGTCCGTTTTCTCGGCCAGCCGAATGAAAGCTCTCCTCCTCTTGAAAGATTTACAGCCCAACAGGCCTGACAAAGCGACTTACTTGGCAAATCACAAAAAACTGGGCTGCGGCCGTGGACCCAGCTGTCAGCTTCTCCATGTACAGTACTCTTCCGATGGAAGTCGTTCCTTGATCACGTTGACCACGCCGCGCGGAGAGCACCACGGCGGTGGACGACGACGAGGCCTAGGAAGGGGATGACGCGGAGCCTGGGAAGACACTGCAGTGGAAGCCCACGCGGAGAGGAGTACGAGGGTTCACTGGTTCGGCTGCGGTGTGAGGCTGCCGTTGCCGCAGGGCCTGGCCAGCGGTGGGAATAGTAGGGGGCGGTGAGGCCTCCACGGCAGCACACCCAGCCATGGGAGGCAGGAGCATGCGACACGACCGACGCTGCTTTGGCCGGCTGGAGCAAGAAGACCAAAGGTTGAAGAAGCACTACAGCCGTTGGATGGACATCGTACGGTCACTGGAGCTAGAATCGTTCATATTGACTAAGTTGAGAAAGCCCTTCGTCCCCGTCAACTTAGTAGGCCCACAAGACAGCCTCCCAGCATGGTGGGTCCCAGCTAGCCGGGGGAGTATTCATTTTTTTGTGCGTAATAAGGAGGCACTTCCGGTGGGTCCGAGCTGACAGCGGGGGGAACGTTTTTTTCACGAAATACGATGGCTCGTCCGGTGGGTCCCAGCAGTCAGGGGGAAACAATTTTTTTTGCTAAATACTGGTGGCCCGTCCGGTGGGTCCCCGCTGTCAGGTGGAGGAATAATTATTTTCCGCGTAATAAGGAGGCACTTCCTTGCGGCTGCCCTGGACCCAACTGTCAGCCTCTCCACGTATAGTACTCTTCCGATGGAAGTCGGTCGTTGACCACATTGACCATGCCGCACCGAGAGCACCACGGCGGTGGATGACGGCGAGGCCTAGGAAGGGGACGACGCGGAGCCGGGCCACAGGAGGCAGGAGCAGGCGGTACTACAGCCGGCCACGGGAGGCAGGAGCAGGCGGCACGATCGGCGCTGCTTTGGGCGGCTGGAGTAAGAAGACCAGAGGTTGAAGAAGCACTATGGCCGTTGGATGGACATCATACGGTCACTGGAGTATTGACTAAGCTGACAAAGCCCTCCGTCCCCGTCAACTTAGTAGGCCCACAAGTCAGCCCAACAATATGGTGGGTCCCAGCTAGCAGGGGGGTATTCATTTTTTGGGCGTAATAAGGAGGCACTTCCTTGTGTGCAAAGATATAACTGGTGGGTCCGACCTGTCAGTGGGGGGAACATTTTTTTCGCAAAATACAGAGGCCCTTCCTATGGGTCCTAGCTGTCAGGTGGAGGAATCATTATTTTGCGTGTAATAAGGAGGCATTTCCTTGCATGCGACCGTGGACCCAGCTGTCAGCCTCTCCACGTACAGTCCACTTCCGTTGGATGTCGTTCATTGACCATGTTGACCAGGCCGCGCCGAGAGCACTAGGGCGGTGGACGACGGCGAGGCCTAGGAAGGGAACGACACAGAGCCAGGGAATACTCGGCAGTTGTTTCCCACGCGGAGGAGTACGAGGGTTTACTGGTTCGTTTGCCGTCGCCAGAGACTAACAGCATGTGTGGGTGAGTAGAGGGATGGCCAGGCCAGCGATGGGAGTACGGTGGGGCCGTGAAGCCTGCGCGGCAGCATAGCCGGCCGCGGGAGGAGGGAGCAGGCAGTCCCGCCGGCGATTGTTTGAGCGGCTGAAGCATGAAGAGCAGAGATTGAAGAAGCACGACAGCCGTTGGATGGATATCCAACAGTCACTTCTCTCATGTGTTGACTAGGTTGACAGGGCGTTGCGTGTGCGTCTACCTTTTTTTATGAAAGCATACGCGTCAACCTGTAGTAGGCGCACAAGTCAGCCTCAAATCCGTGGAAAACAACATACAACCCATCTGCCATTATTTCTAATTATGTACATCCCATTTGCTAATTCTTAAGATTATTTTTGGAGCCCATCTTCTTTTTGTTAGCATTACACCCCATATTGTGGCCACGGTTTAAAAGTATACGAAATTTTGCATATTTTGGTGCGGTCAACTGTTTTTAATCTAGAAATATCGATTCACATTCAAACTATTTTGAAAAATAATTTATATAAATATAAAATCCAAATAATTGTCCACGCATAAAAATCAATGGAATTTAAGTTCTTGTAATGAAAAAAAATTGAAACTAATTCCCGGTTTGATGTGTTTTAAAAATGTATAGGCCATTTCTGGGCAAACTGAATGAAACTCTCATCGTCTTGAAAGATTTGCAGCCCAGCAGGGCCGATAAAGCTAGTAGGCCTTGTTTGGGTATTTCTTTTAAAAAATAGAACTGGGCTAGCCATTTTCAGCAAGAAAAAAACACAACTGGGCTCATGATGTGGTAAACATAAATAAAACCCTACCTAGACGGGCCACAGCCCCCGCACAGCCCCGTTGTTACCCTGATCCGTTGCTAAAACTAGTATAAATAACAACTGCTTGTTCCTAAAAAAACTGCGCGACTTGCTAGGTCCCTGGTGTCAGCCGCTCGTAATGTAATCTCTCGTTTATTGACTAAGTTGACAATGGCATGAGCCCCAGAAGTCCAACCATTAGGACTAGGAGGAACCATATTTTTGGGCTTGTACTATAGAGGCACTTGCTTGCATACTGCCATGATGCTGGTGGGTCCCTACTATCATCCTCTCCACGTACAGTCATCTTCTTGTTCCTCTGGGTTGTTGACGACGTTGACAACGCAAGAGGGCGGCACACCGCGCACGGTGAGCGAACCAAGGCCGCAAGGCGGAGGACGACGACGAGGCCTCGGACGGAACGAACAGGAGCCGTTGAAGATGCGCCGGTCCAGTCGCAGGCGGAGGGGAGTATGAGATTTACTGGTTCTGGCACGGGTGCGTGTTGGGGCTGACGTCGCCGGAGAATAACAGGACGTGTGGGGGAATAGAGGGAGGGACTGGCCAAGGTTGGAGGGTACGTACGGTAGGGCGGCGGAGGCGCAGCCAGCCATGGGAGGCGGGAGCAGGCGGAGCCGACGGGGTGGTTTGGTTTGGGCGGCTGGAGGAAGAAGAAGACAAGAGATAGAAGATACATGACAGATGTTGGATGTCAATCCAACGGCTGGTAGGCAGAGTCGTTTGTTGACTGGCTAGTAAGTCGACACCACCTTGGATAGGCTATTTCCTCGTGGGTCCCAAATGTCAGAATCCAAATCTGTCACGGTCATGCAACCTTTCCTATGAAAATTTACATCCCATTTGATGTGCTAGTTCGAAATAAGTTTGTGGGTGCTGGTGGGGGCTAATCACTTGGCTTCTGTAATGCACAGTGAGCTCAAGCAGCCGGCGTGGCTGATGTTATTTCCCTTGGTTGTGATTTGTCACAATATTTCACTCTAAATTAAACGAATGACAAGCCATTTACCTTGTTTCAAAGAAAATATGACAGTCACAGCCGAGTTGAAAAGGGCAGGAACATCTAAGTCTAGCTTACAAACTGTACAAAAGCACGAGGGTTGATTGTTCATCAGGTTTACAAAAAAACCCAGATTTAAAAGGGCAACAACATCTAACTCCAGCACTATTTTCGGCAGTCACAGTCAAATAAATCGGTCAGGTCCATAGAATGAACATCCTGGGTCGTAAAATTTACTGGATTATGACCACAATATGTTGTAAATAGAAGCCCAACACGTTCAAAAGCTCTTTTGCCCACCTGAAACTCCTTTTTTTGCTCTTCGACATACCCATCCATCAAAACCATGCTGCTGATAAACTTAAGCCTGATGGACAATAGTAACCTCGCATTCAGCAGGAAGAATGTGACAAATCTTGTGTTTGCATGGTTGGCTACATATCGTTCTAGCGTTATTGTCTTCAATCGAATCTCATGAGAAGTGAGAAAATCCCGATACTTACGAATCCACCGATTGGTTATAACTTTCATACCCCGTCCTGTTGCTAAATAGACATGAAGATTGAAAACAGTTATGGTCTAAAAGAAGAGTGTCGAAAGAGCAACAACTGAACGGTTAATTCTAGTACACTATATGCGGGCTTCCAATGTGCGTGAAATTATCACCTTTATATAAAACTTCTCCAGACATGGAAAGCATTGCAGCAAGCCAATAATCTTGTTCAGATCAGAACTATTCATTTGGATATATAAGATCTTGACAGAATCCAACACCATTGATAGGCCATCCATGGAGAAACTCTTCATTGAGCATAGAACATAATATTAGTACAAAATGTGTACTCCAAGATGATATATAAATTATGCGCAGAAATTTAAAATGCAGCTTATGGTCACAAGCGTAGATGATAATATAAAGTACCTGAAGAACTGTGGAGCCAAACACCATATTGAAATGAGCACAGAGATCATGTATTACACCCAAGGTCTCCAGTTTAGGCGTAGAGAGGACGGTTATTTGCAACGGTGAATAACTAGAATCAAGGATCAACCTTTGAAGTGAAGGGGCATCTTGGATGATGAGCTGCCTTCCGTCAAAAAAAATTCCAATTCTTACAAGGTTAGGCGACTTTATTTGGAGACAACCGATTCTAACTGTGAAAAAAAGCACCAAGCACTCCAGCGCAGGGAAACTGGAGTGGATGATGCTGTGCAATGAGGCCTTCGATATACGAACCCGCACAAGTGAAAGTTTCTTGAGAAATGGGAGTCGAAGGTTTAGTACCAGATTGTCTGGTAGGTAGCACAGCGCAAAGGTGGCGGTGTGGAGAGAGGAGGAAAACCGCGAGATGGACATCGGTGCTGAGGGCACAAGTTCATGGTGTTCGGTATGTGGTATGTGATTTCCAGGGTAATAGTAGAACTCAAGCAGCTGTAGTTCTGTGAATTCAGGGTATTTCAGCCAGGCATCCACCGTGCAGGGCATGGTATGCTTGCTCAGGTAGCATGACGGGATGCAGAGGCTTTGAACGGAGCCCTGGTGGGAGGAGATGATGGCTCTGGGGATTTCAAAATCATTGAAGAGAGATAGCTGACGACAGTCGAGATTAAGGGGCACGGCGCGCCATAGAGGGCGCCACCGAATTGAGAGGACTTGGGTGCGATAGCAATCCTTGGTGGGGAGAAGCGAGATGATCTCCCCAAGGACGGCGTCCGTGAGATCGCTGATGCGGTCCACCCGAGATTCTACGGGTTCCTGGGATCCGGTGGGGGCGGGGTCGCCGCTTCTCCCCGCGCTGCTCGGTGCGGGATCTACAACAGGCATCGCCGCTAGCGGGAGCCTCATCTTCTTGGCGCTGGGGTCAGCCGACTCCATTTTCCTCGAGGGCGTCGCGTCGCGCTCATGGATTTGAGCAGAGTAACGAATGACAAGCCTAGTTGTAGTGCGAGCGAAGAAGAAGGGGAGCTGGGAGTTTCTGTAGGAGTGAGGAAGAAGGGGAGCTAGGGGTTTCTGTAGGAGTGAGGTGAGGAATTTGGGGGTACGAGTGGAGCGAGCTGACGTGAGGTG
>NC_041387.1:620199601-620208031 GCF_002162155.2 Triticum dicoccoides | reverse complement strand
TACTAGTGTGGATTGGCTGTTTTGTCTTGGGCCCAGAGAAACAATTACTACTAGTACAGTGGAGACACTCTACAGCTACCCAGAGAAACAATTACTACTAGTACAGTGGAGACACTCTACCGCTTCTGGCTCCTCCTAGGTCATTGAAATGTCTCCCTCTACTGAATGACGTTATACTTTTGTTCACCGACATGCGGGCCATGCAGCGCGCGGGCCCAAATGCCATACACCAAATTAGAAGGCAGTATGCAGGCAGAGAGTCAACCCAGTCGTAGCGCGGCAGTAACGAGCCGTCGTATCACAAAACCCCACCTCCCGCAGTCTAAGTTCGACGGACGAAGCAACCATCATTTCACTCTTCGCTGAATCCCCTTCTCCCTCACCATCTTCAAGAAAGGCAACACTCGCATCTGCCACTGTTCTTCTCTCCCAATGAAGGGAAGGTAAGCGGATCCGTGATGTTGGTATATTTTCATTCAGAGAAAAAAAAGAACTTTTGCAAAGCAGTAACCGATCCTCACTCTCTTTTTTGTTTCATTGTCATTGCGATTGTGTTTACCTTTCAGTGGTCTCCTAGTATTCGTCAGTTTCATGATGGACCAAGGAGAACCAGGCAAAGATTTGCCGATATTGGAGCAGACGCGGGAGGATGATCCCCACGAGACAAAGAGCTCCAAGAAGATGGAGGCAACCATCGAGCCGACCCCAGATATGCTCACGGCCACTACTGAGATGGTCAACGCCCCGTCTGAGGTTACAACCCCCGTGGCACTGCAGGAGCAGTTTTCCCCCTTCGAGGATGTGTCCCCCCCCCCTGCTGAGCTGCCCAAGGTGATTTCCTTCTTTGCCGATCTCGATTGTGGTTTTTCATTTAAGTATGTGGTGATTTTTTTTAGAAAAGGAAGTATGTGGTGATTAATAATGCAAAATTTTATTAGCTTCGATGCCATGCTATACATAGTGGTTTAAATAACTTGTGTTTCTTATACTGAAAAGTAATTCAGAATTTGTTTCTGTTTCAATTAGAGACCTGATGCAGACAAGGATTGTGTGGTTGTGCATGTCACTCGCTATGAGGCGGACGACCTGAATATCTGCACTGGGAAAACAGAGTTCTTAGGCTGTTGGATCCTGGAAGCCATTTGCGGTTATACCAATGAAGAGGTGTATTCCAGCCTCATTGTTGTCAGGCGTGTTGTCCAGGGTGTACTGAAGCACAAGAAGTTCAAAGCTACTCATTCGTTTGTGAGGCATACTGTTCTTGTCAAGCTTATGCAGGAAGATGATGTGGCATGCATCCACAAACAAGTTTATCAATGGCAAGGCCACAAGGTTGTCTTCATGAAGGTTCACAGGATTGAGCTGCTGCGGGACGTCCTCGATGATGTTCATGGCAAGGTCCGTCTTATGTCCAGCCCAAATTAGATCGAGGCATGAAATAGTTGCCCCAACTAGAGTTTAATAGTAGTTTGGATTGTGTCTAATTATCCGAACCTTGCCTGTTATCGACCCCTCTGGGGCTAGTACTCTGTTTGAATCCTTCTATGGGAACTGATGCTACTTTTGTGTGCCCGTGAATCATGTGAGAACCATCATAATTGTTGCCGAAACAGATGCGTCCTCACTATTTTTTTCATGAATATGGCATGGTAAGACATAAGTTGTCACGATTTATCATACGAGCAATGTGTGTTTTGATGAAATAGAGCACTCGCTCGAGAATCGTGCGTTGACGTATACATAAGTACTTGTAAACACTGTTGGTGCTACCCCACTTGTAAGCAGTTGTGCAAAACACGGCACATTGGCTCAGCTCGCTTCAACACTAGGCTATCGACCAGCTAACAATCAACAATCTGCTGTCTGACATATAAGCAACTATGTATCTTGTTACAGTGGTTCATGCAGTTAATTGAGGCCACAATGTAATAAATTCCAAACGTTCAACGCTAGTCCAGCGCTCATGTGGAACACTCACATTAAACTCGTCTTCATAAAAATCTTGAAAAGCATAAGTTAAGCAGTTTTATACATCTTAATGATTCATAGAACATAACAAACATATACTAGTTCATAGCAAAAGACAAAGTTGTGAGAAGGTTTACAAATCAGGAAAAAGCAAGCAAGGATTCTCTGAGCAAAGGCCCTCCCGGCAGGCTTAAATTTACTGGAGTTCACTCTGGTTTTTTCTTGTTGCCACCATCTAGGGTTAGGTTCTCTCATTCCAGAATAACCAATTATAATTGTGGTCTCAGCTGGAATGCTGAACTGAACCATGCAGTGTACTGACCAGTTGAAATGCTTGTGCATTCCAGTAAATTTAAGCATCGTTATTTGTAGAAATAAGCAGACCACAATGCCTCTTGTCCGCGCACCTGTCCAAAAAACTGCCGTGCAGCCGTGCCAGCTAGTCCTCGGTCCGTGGAAGAACTGGCAGAAAGTGCATTCCAGACTAGGATGCAGTTGTTTTTGCTCGTCCCTGTACTGCAATCAGGAAGTAAAACATACGAATCAGCTTCTTTTAGATTGCATTGGTCATTGTACCTTAGTTATTACCAATGTAGGAATACCTTGAAAACTGGAGGTTAGACGATGGCAACGAGGGATAGCCATCTCATTTTGCATAGTTGTACTAAAACTGAGGTGTGTGCTTTTGATTGCGCGGATAGAAACGATACGAAGACAGACATCCCGACACGATATGGAGACAGACATCCCTATTTGCGCAAATACGAAATACCGTTATTTAAACAGTGACAGATATTACTACTTTCCCCCATTTCCTCTTAGAACCAAGTCCTAGATTCATGCTACAGCTTTCCCACTTTCTTCCCTGTTTGAACCAACGCTTTGATTTGACTGTATGAACTAGGTTTACTTCTAATAATAGTAGAAGTCTAGGTGGCTTTGGAACAGCGGACGAAAGTAGAAAAGGATCCACACGAAGGGGGAAGAGCTGGGGCAGTAGAGCAAGGCAGGTTTGGAAGGAATATATACCTGAGGGTCGTCGGCATGTGGCAAAGACGGCGTCGGGAGGCCGCATCTTGGCCACAATACCGTAGGGAGGAAGAAAGGGTCGGAGGCCCTCCTGAGCCGGCGCTCTCTCGGAGAGAACGGCACGGCAGCCGATCGGGACGCGCAGGCAGCCGTTGGTCTCCTCCCCTGCCGCTGACGATAGTGTGAATGATGCACCTACACCCCCTGCCCCGGTCGAGGTTGTCCGGCCGTATTTGTGACCAGCCGTGAGCTGAAAGAGAGAGAGTGTGGCCACCTATGTCTTGCTTAGATCTGGAGAGCATGAGAGAGTGAACGAGAGGAACCCTAGTAAGGCAAGTGCTAAGGCTCTTGCGTTTATATATAGTGGAGTAATTTTGTTGTACCGGCTTTAAAAAAATGCGCTCCTACGTGTACCCGCGAGTGGGTGTGAGAGAACTAGTGCGTGCGTGCACCGCTTCTCTTCGTGAGAGTACAATATATACTATGCCCAAAGAACGTTCGCCGCAAGAGTAATAATATAAGTGTGTGACGTGTGAGCTAAAATAAAATGTGCGCGCCGTCTTTTGTTTTCTATAAGTTCTGAGGGTAGGGTGTGAAGAGCACATATGTGCGTGACGTCTACCTGCAGATAGACGATGGGTGCCACGTGCGAGTCTGCGAGAGGACTCGGGAGAGTTGTGACTCGTGAGGGTGCGTGTGCGTGAGAGAGAGGGGGGCACGTATCAATGCAATGCATGTGTCCGTAAATATTTATCCGACAAACATTCGCCACAAGCCTTTTCCTGACGAACGCCGTAAGAACCGTTAGATCGGCATCCGACAGTGTCAGTTTTGCCATGTCATTTAACAGAACAACCACTCCTCCTACACACAAATCTTCCGCGTGAGTGTTAGCAATTGCCGTATGCTCCCTTCATTCCGAAATGCAGTGCATATAGCTTTATTGAAAATTAGAACCTCACAAACTTTTACCGAGTTTTTGTGTACCAAATTGCACATGTAGAATACCTTGTATATATCATTTTATTCATCTTCGAGAGGTAACTATAAAGATGGGTGAGGAGTCTACAAAGAAAGACCATTGTATCACCCGTAGCAATTTCAACCATCCTTTAGTGTCAAGGAATATCATAGGAACTCTATATGATGTGATTTTTATAGGATTTTTTCCTTTAGAGCCAATTGGTTCATAGGAATAGATTCATATACTCTACATTTCAAAGGAAATAAACATGATATCATTTCTATAGCTTTAGAGCCACTTGGTTCATATGAATGGATTCCTATACTCCCTTAATTTCAAAGGAAAATAAACATTAGCGTATATTCAATAGAAAAGTTCCTATGATATGAACCAAATTACATCTCTTTACTAATCCCTCCTCATAGGAATTGAGATACATGTCATCTCTAGATTCAATAGAAAAGTTCCGATGTGAACCAAATGACATCTCTTTTCCAATCCCTACTCATAGGAATTGAGATCCTCCATGTCATATCTTTCCCTACAACTTCCATGTATACATCTACTATTCCTAAATAGATAGTACAACCCACTAGTAGCGTTTTTCCAAAACATGCAACTATGGCACAAGAACTATATAGTGTGCCAATAACTTTGAAAGATGGTCGCTGGATGAAGCTAACCCGACAGTGCAGAGATGGGCAAATCCGAGCACTAATGGCCGTTGGATATCATCAACATTCCACCAGATCTGCCACATGTACAATTTAGAAGACTCCATGGTTGAACTTAAGCATAATGCACAAACCTCAAAACACAAGCACTTCTCCTTCGTTCTAGAATCTTCTGTATCATAATTGATTATTTTTTCTAAATGAATTGCCATTATTTGTTTTTTACTTTGTGATTTACAATGCACAACCCCATGAATCTTAACATTTTTATAAAACTAATTGATTTTGAATGAGATTAACTATAAGAACTAAATGAACATCTACATCATGCATATATGACTCAAAGCTTTACATGCTATAGTGTATATTTATTAATAATTTGGTTTCGAAATCTCATGCGTTCAATACATGTGTACCTTACTAGTTTTGAGTAGAGTAGCAAATTTCACGCGGCCCTGGGTATATCAAAATGCAGGGCCCATGCATCATTGCCTTTCGGTCGAACCTACGTCCACAATTTTTTGTACGTGCTATATCTCCACTGGTCCCCGAACCCAAAATGTTGCCTCGTTCCAGTAAAACCAAGCGGCCCACACATATTTAAGGCATCGACTCGAACCCGTTTACTACGACGTGGCCCCGCACGCCGTAGTACTCCTACAAACCCTACCACTGCACTCATCATCGGTTTTCTTCAAGAGGACGAGGGAGAAGCCGATTTGTAGGGGAGGCGCTTTTAAAAAAAGGATCTGTAGTGGAGACCCCTACCCTAGGGTGCCCTAGGTAGCTGCCGCACACATCATTGTTTTCTCTTTTCTTTATGCTCTTGCGCACTAGATTGAAATGATGGTTGCTTCGTTCGTCCAGCTTAATGCGGGAAAGGTGGGGCTTTGTGATTTGACCCCTCATCGCTCATTTTCTACTACTGCGGTGCTACGACCGGGGTGCCTCCAATTCCAACTGCTGCTCCGAACTGTAATTTGGTGCATCGCACGTGGAACAAGACGGTGGATGAGCCACATGTCTGCCAAAGGGGCCCTGTTAAGTGTGTCGCCATTTCATGTGCGGACTGACCCTGCTTGAGTTGCTACGCCAACATGACAGGAGCAGCCTACCACTTGGTTTTGCTCCTTGGTGAATCCCGACTATATTGATCTAAAAAGATACGTGCTGAACTACCCTCTCCCTCTCGGTTTTTTATTTGTAGGCATCTCGGTTTATAGGGCCTACACGTAGTTCTAGGTCATCAATTTGACTAACTAAATATGAGTTACTATGTCACAAAAAGTATATCATTGGATTCTTATTGGTTGATATGTGAAGAAACAAGAAACGAGGTAGAAGTTAATGCACCGCACCTTAGTATTTTGGGATTATTTGGTTTTCGTAAGATGACTTACTCACCTAGACGGAGGGAGTAGTTGTATTTAAAAGTTGAGGGTGGGGCTTTTCCTACGCGGTAGGCGGGGCAGTTCCGCTTACTCGGTTCAATAGAGACGCGAGAAGACAAGGGAGTAGGCTGCTGCAAACATAGCGCTGTGTGATTTGATAGCGAGTTACTGCTGGACTGGTGGGGCCCCGTGATTTAACTTGCCATTATCATTTTAACTACGGCGCTACGACCGGCGTGAGTCTCCCGATTCCTGACCACCTCCATATAGGTGCCTCTCCCAATGCTCCACCATGTAGTAGTAGAGGCTGGCTCTTGCATGAGAGCCCACTTCTCCGCTTTTTCCTTGCCTCTCTTTCCTCCACATATGCAAAAATGCACTGTAAAGCACACTATTGTACTTACTTGCTCCTACAGGTGCTTAAGCTTGCCACATAGGCATAAAGTCTGATGTGGCAAGTTAATCAAGAAGAGAGAGTCTAGTTTGGTGACCCAAGGAAGAAATGGTGCTAAGCGCGTGTACCTAGGTGAAAAGACAATTTTGAGTCTATAGCTAATTAAATGAAGCAAACTTAGCAGAACCATTTCATTGGAAGATGTCACTCCTTGGCAAATGCAATAAATACTAGTACTCCCTGTGTCCCATTATATAAGAACGTTTTTGACACTACACTAGTGTCAAAAACGTTCTTATATTATGGGACGGAGAGAGTACGAAGAAAGAGATAGAGAGGAGTAAAAAAATACACTTATAGCCAACCTTGTTGTAGTATGAGTGACTAAGTATGACATGCCAACATCAGATAGCCTAACGCACCGTGTTAAATCTCCAAGGGCGCGACCGCGCGAGTGACGTGACGGTCGTGGTAGGCGCGACCATGATACGGGCTGCTGGCAGCCCTTGGATCTGAGATCAAACGGTCGCATGCTAAGTTGCTGAAAATTTTAAGAAACACCCTCCAGGATAGGATATTCACCCATAGGTCTAGAATCACGCCATGCAACCGTTCGATCTCAGATCCAAGGGCTCTCGGAAGCCCGTATCATGGGAGAATGGAAAGCCACTACCCTGCCGTTCGCACGCTGGCAGTTCGCTCCTACTCGTCCCCGCATGTCCTTTAATACGACGGCGGTTCGCTCCTAGTCGTCCCGTCCATTCACATTACGGCAGTTCCACTAATCCTAACCCTCCTCCCAAATCCATGGCGTCCCAAATCTCCCCGATCGGCGGTGAGTACAAGGTTAGAACCATCATCGGCGATGAGTTCGACGTCATCTACACCCGTACTTCCGCGACAGTGAAAGGATGCCTTTCTCGCTTCAGACGCATGTTCGAAAACTCACATGATGAGTGGGTCGCTAGGCTAGATGTTGAGTACACCACAGTCGTGGGATGAGAGAAGGATCTAAAGGACGAAGAGAGGAAGAAGCCCGCCGTGATCCAGGTTTGCGTACATAACGTTTCCTTGGTCTACCACATATGCCATGCCGACGTTGAGTGATAGGATTTTAAGAACTTCCTTGAGGACAAACAATCAAATTCGTTACTGTAGACTTTAAGAATGACAAAGAAGTCCTGCGTCGGATAGGCCTCTTTGTAGGCAACCCCTTTGACCTCCAGAAGAATCGGCTGGTGCCCTCTCGTCAGCCTTCAATGCTGACCCTGGCAGGAGCCATGGTTCATCTTTCGTACGGTAAACTGGAGAAACCTCCATACACGTTTCATCGTCATGCATGGCAGCGGAATGTACTAGATATAGACCACATCCAGTACACTGCAATGGATGGCTACCTTTGTTTCAATATCTACAAGGGTTGGATGAAGAGCAACAGCCAAGTTGGCGGTTCAAGCAAAGAAGTATCTGCCAAGAGGAAGAGGGACAAGGACGAAGTCGAGGACGTGGACGAGGACTCCGAGTAAGGTGGCAGTGTCGTTGCTCATGGTGGTTCTAAACTTCTAATGCAGTGTCTACCGGATTAGTTGCATAGTTTAATTTCAGGTGTGCTTAGTTTAATTTGAGGTGTGTGTTGTACTGAGCCCCCAGCAGAACTATGTTATGTTTCTTCTCGTTACTTTAACTCTTCAGTATGTACATAGTAGTACTAGTATTTGTTTAATAGAATTTAGCACCCCAATTAAGCATGTAATAGCTTTTTTAATAGTACTATATGCATAATTTGGCGACGAGCGCTCTCTATATGTACCACCTTTTTTTAAAATTTCAATTTTTTCTCCATGGCGCAATCCATCGATAGTGGAGTACTACTGTACAAAAGTATACATTTTTTAAAAGGCTAGCATACTGTTCATCACACACACACACACAGATATATATATATATATATATATATATATATATATATATATATATATATATATATATATATATATATATATATATATA
>NC_041387.1:620195185-620199204 GCF_002162155.2 Triticum dicoccoides | reverse complement strand
GCCAGTTAAATTCTCAACCTAGAACGACGTGCATGCCATGTAGTAAACCGATCCAGAGGAAGTATAGTAAAAATGAGGTGATTTTACCGAGCGATCGGCGGGGGAGCATGGCCTGTCATGCGGTCCCACGTGTCATGATGTACCAAGGCAATGCGCGTGTCCCTCTTGAGGCAGAAGCAATACTAGTACGTGGTTTGAGATGATGTCGAACCGAAGTGTGAAATAATGGTTGCTTCGTCCGTCTGGGAAGGTGCGGCATTATGATTTGGCGTCTCATTGCTCATTACTACTATTGGGCTGGTACGAGTGGGGTGCGTCCCCCCTACTGTTCTGCACTGTTATTTGGTGCTTGACACGTCGACCCGGTTGCTATATGTCCCACATGTCGGCGACGGGAAGTACAGAATTCATGAAAGGGAGCGTCAACGGAGGAGTATACTACAGAATTCATGAAAGGGAGCGACTTAGTTTTGGAAAAATCGGTTTTTACGGAGTACGTACCCACTAGGGTTTATAGGGCTCATCTAAAAAACATTCGTTTTTCCGTTTGATAAGTCTCAATTCTACTATACTAGTAGTAGTACCATTACATGTTGGATTTCGATGTGCGTTAGATCACCCGACGCAAGCAGTGTCAAGAGGAAACTAACCAATGCATGTACAAGTTCATGGAAATTTAGTGGTCATTCATGCATTCGTTCTAATTAATGCCTAGGTAAACATAACTTCTTGAGAAAAACGAGCGTACTGTGCAAACTACGAAATTAATTCGACCACTCACCATCTACCTTGGTTGGAGAGATTTTGAAATTGAGCCATAAACTGGAAAGGCTCGATTACTATTTGTGGCCTTGTATAGATGCAAAATGTATTTTTTTATAGTGGCCTTGTATAAGTAAATGGAGGGAGTACTAACCAAAGTACGTACGTAGTAGAGAAGAGGAGTAAACGGAGGGAGTAGTAAAATTTTCTCCTCGTGTTGTGAGCCACCGCGTGCATGGGCGAGGGAGCGGACGTAAAGGCATACAGTAGTAGTAAGCTTTACCTCATCCTGCGAACCACCGCACCCGTGGGCGGGGGAGACGGTGTACTAAGCAAATTTCTCCTCGTTTTGCGAGTTGACGGGACACATCAAAAGTACTCCAGTGTATAGAGCCTTGCCTCTAAGGTAGGCCCCACATGGTTTGCCTCTTTTTTTAATTTAACATAATGCGTCAAGTCGCAATTTTTTTGTTCACCTGTGGTAGACGATCCTCCCTCCACCAAGTGGACAACCAGTACACGTGCCAAATTACCACGTGGGATGCCTTTTTCATACAGAAATGAGCTCCACCGCGTACCCGCGCGGGTGTGGTTGGGAAAGAGACAGGAGTACGTGCACCGTGCGTGCACCTCTTCTCTTCGTGCACGTCCCCCACCTACGTGGGTGTGTGTGAGAGAGATACAAACCTAGACATAATGCATCGTCCATCCCCATGCCTCCGCCCAGTCCGACCACCAGTCACCACCACGGCACCACGCCCCACTCCTCCTCACCTTATCTCTCATATTTCTCCCTCCATTTTTATATACAAGGGGCCGCTATCAAAATTACAATTTGCAGATATACAAGGCAACTAACACTAATCGATGCAATATTAATGGTGTTTGCCTCATGGTACTAGCAAAGGAGGACATTAATTATCCCTTGCATGCATGCGGGAGTTTGTAAAAAAATGCATCTTGATGTTCCGTGCAATGCACGGTTATCTTGCTAGTCCATGAAAACAACACATGGCAAAATTCCACGGTGAACGAGGGATTTGAATTTGATGGGAGGGGCTGTTTGGATCTTGCCCGGGGTAGCCAAAATATTGGGGACCCTTTTGTCCACCAGTGCCTTTGCCACCGATGAATGAGGAATGGCTCTGGTGCTCATGCTGTCATGCATCCTCCAGCGCGCACCTTGGAGATGAGCTCACACGAGCTGTGTTTTTTTGTCCCACAACACCGCCGGAGCCGCGCGCAGACCGACTGGCGACCCGCAAATTACGCCATCCAACCGTAGCCGCACACATTATGACAACAACTCAACCAACCGGACGAAATTCACACAAACACGTAGACAAACTGATATTTCATATAAACAATGACGGAAATCATATAAAATACCAGATTTTCACACAAACATGACGGATTTCATTACATTCAAATGAACTACGCCATGCTAGTTCTGGACAACACATGTATATAATACCTGGCCTAAATGGTCGCCCGCCGATCGATTTGTGTTCCTCATGTCCGGCAGCACGATCACCGGACTGCCGGGAGCCCCAGAGGTGTATGCTTCAGCGCAAAGGACGGCTCGCTTCCCCACTGCCCAACTGATATCATTGGTTGGTGCCTAAGATGATGGTGGCCGGCACCGGTTCGAGTTCATCACCGGCCACTACTTTGCCATGGCCGGCACCGGCTCGAGTTCATCCTAACATTCCCCTCTTCCATGGAGCCCATGCGGGGTCGACGAAGGTCCTCGCAACAAAAGGATCCGGCAAGACACCTGCTGTGTACGCCGATGTCACCTCCGCGGTGGCCTTCATGGGACCCAAGCGGCGGCGGCCTCCCGTGTTCTACTTCTCCTCGATGATGGCGGCGGACGTGGAGGCGCTAGCCACTGACTCATTGCTCTCCGCGCACCCGGCTTCTGTCGCTGCTTGCATGGCGCGGCCACCGACATGGGAGTCTCGGCCACAGAAACAGGAGACGCGGTACGAGGCGGCGGTGTGGACGGTAGCAACGACGGCCGTGCGCCGCTCCTCGTCGATCTGGCCTGGAGCAGCGAGTTGCTGAACCACGCGCCGGCTTGGGGCGGCAACTGGCTCCGTCGGGCGAGGGGAGGGAGGTGGATCAGCGAGCTGCATAGCTCGTATCCGGCGGGCTACCCAGTCGGCTTGGATGCGGAATAACTACTCTTCGTAAGCCACTGTAAGAGTGGACAAAACGGTGGAGGAGATAGGGGAGTGGCGGAGGTGTGCGATTCTTGGCCGGCGTTTGGCCTCGTTTAAATAGGAGATTAAATAGACGGCGGACGGGAGGAGCTCGGCCGGCGTTGCGTTTAACACCGACCCGGTCATGAACGGACGTGTGTCCAGAGTGGGTTTCTCGGCTTCCACACGGGCGTGTTTCATGGAGGCGTTTGAATGCGGCACGGAGGCGTGTTCAGCCGGGCGTGCCGCGAGTGGCGCCCTCGACTCTGACCTAGGACACCGTGCCGTTCTTCCACTGACGTGTGGGCTCTTTGGGTGCATGGCCTGCATGTCAGTGACCCAACACAGGCAGCGCACAGCAGAGGAACGTTTGGTGGGCCAGGGCGGTCAGAAGTGGGCATTTCATAAACCGATGATTGTTCATTGAGTGTGACGTCATCTTTTTCATGTAGTTAAGCCTACTATGTTGATAGCCCGTTCGATATGTTGTGATTCATAAAGACCGATGCAAACATCAATGTTCTGCTTATCAGATAAGATTGATTAATACCCGTAACAATCCATGTCCTTAACAAAGGGTGCACGCACGTATAGGTTGAGCGTGTGTCTTGCGTCGTGTGCTGTGTGCATGCAGGCGTACGAGTGTTGCGTGCGTGCAAGGGTGCGTTTCAATGTTGCATGCACGGGTGCATACGTGCGTGTGTTCGTGAGTGCATGTGTACGTGTCAGTGTTGCACGCCAGCATGTGTGCATGTGTACGTTATGTGTACGTGTCAGTGTTGCACGCCTACATGCATGCGTGTCTTGCGTGCGTGCATGTGGACGTGCGGGGTGAGGCTACACGTTAGTCGACCGACTTTTCAGCTCTGGTCATTAGATTTTCCAGCCATTGGATACGAAATCAAGGGCCTCCAGTTTATCATCAAACTCCACCCCCCTGAGCCGCCAGCCACCATCGGCCGAACCTCCCGCCCCCGCCGCCCGCGGCTGGCCCGCCCTTCTCGAAACCACTCCCCACCGCCGGTCCGCTGCTGCACCAGCCATCCCTCTAGC
>NC_041387.1:620193526-620194954 GCF_002162155.2 Triticum dicoccoides | reverse complement strand
ATCGCCCAATGAACGCCCCCAACCGCCGGTGACTGCCAACCAGAGGTCTCACGACTTAGAATACCCACCGACCACTAGTTTATTACCATTTTTGTCCTTCATATATGCGCTGACGGGTGGGCCCTATGGTAATGTGCGCTACTGAATGTGGACCGTTTGACTGGTCAATTGATCGTGTTATCAACAAATTACGGAGTTGTATGGTGAGCTAGTGACCGTATGATCACCCTAAAATGTACTCCTATTTTATTAACACAATACAGACTCAAACTACCATTTCTTTCTTTCATATACGGGCTGATAGGTGGGCCCCATAGTTACGCGCCCCGATGGTGCAACACTAGTTGTGCCGTTTGACTGGTCAATTGATTGTGTCATCAACAAAACAGGAGTTGTACGGGTGATCCAGTGACAGTATAATCATGACATGTATTTGTTTAACACGGTACAGACGCAAGGGCTCATATATACGCGCAAGCACTCACCGCTATAAGCGCACACATGCGAACCCTACCCCTATGAGCACCTTCGAGAGAGTGGGCCAGCATATATGATCTTGAGATTTTACGAAGTCACCATAGGTGCCTCGTAGTCGAGTGGAACGTCTCCTCCCACTGAACGTACATCACCGGAAAATACTAAAATTAACACAAGATAAATGTGAGCACCGGGACTTTAACCTTGGTGGGCTCGAGAAACCACTGTCCTCTAACCATCCAACCACATGTTAGTTAGCACGACAGAATGTATGTGGTGACCGTGATGAGCTTATTCTGAAGTCCAGTGACCATATCGTGCTTTCGCTTCAAATACAATGACCGTAAGTGTCGTCAACAAAATACGGAGCACGCATCAAATGCAAAGTCCGTCAGTGTCATCAACAAAATATGGAGACGTATCGTGAGCTAGATACCGTTGTACTATTGTATATGCTTATTTTCTTAGCGGTCGATTGCGTGTGTGGTGTGGTGGGCACATCATTTCTAGTTGTGGTGGGTCAACATGAAGACTCATGGGTCGGTTCCATCCTGCCCCACATATAGGTTGGACCGAGACGTGTTATACGGAGACCCATGTGGAGGACTCGGCGTACAACACGAAGCTACCAGAGTCGCGAGGACTCTATCCCCACTGGTGATAAGACGACTATATATGATTTGTAACCCTAGGCCCTTAGTTTTTTATACAAGCTTGGGGGCTAGTTCGTCGATAGTATACACACACGCACAATGCCTGCTATTCACGTGTACTTTGTACACACCCCTATCACTAATATACAGTACTAGGAGTAGGCTCTTTCTTCAACTGCAAGGGTCCGATCCGAACTAGGGTCAAACTTTGCCTCGTATTACCATCCAGCCTAACAGCCAGGGATATCCTACCGAATGATATGATGAAATCATATATGCCAACTAATATTAGAGAGGT
>NC_041387.1:620154134-620193300 GCF_002162155.2 Triticum dicoccoides | reverse complement strand
ATTTGTGCGAGAGAGGCCTAAAGATAATGTGCGTGCGGGAGACACGTAGGCACATACATGTGCGTATAGAGGGTTAGTAGAGACCGTGCATGTGTATATATGCATGTGAGAGAAATAGTGTTTTCCAACTGAGATTAGTGAAAAGAGTGGTACATAGTAGTCAGAAAGAGAGAGAGAGAAACAGAGAGAGCATGTGCGTGAGACACCCCGACACCCTGAGAGAGATTGTGAGCATGTGTGAAAGAGAAATGCCGATGCATATAAAGTGTGTGCACTTATGCGTTAGATAGAGAGATATATAACGCGTTTGTGAGAACGGGGCGAGGCATAGTGCATCTATGTGTAAAAGGCAGTTCTACGCATTAAACTAAAATGTAAATGGCATTATTATATTTGGATGAGATCATGAATTTTGCAAATTTGCGTATGGACGAAAATCGGTCTATCAGACACCCATACTCTATTGAATTCTAGCATGTGCATGTGTTTATTTCATATTATCGATCCATAGAGTGAGAGCGGTTTGAAATACAGGCAATGGATGCTTTTGCAATTCATATATAAACATTAATTAGTGCACTCCATGTTGTTAGTGTGAAGCACTTTATACATTTGTCACTTGCATGGATACATTCCGAATTGCTAGCTACGAAATAAAATACATGTCAAATTCAACATAAAGGGGGTTTCGAAGATTCGAATTCATAGGAAGTGCATTCATCTATTTGAACCCGAGATAATGGCATTTGTAAATCAGATGTAAAAGGGGGCATCAATCTTTGTTGTGAGTTTGAACATGCTATATATATTCATACGCATATCTAACTTTTTTTTGCAAGCAAGGAGATTATACCTGGAACCATGCATGAACTGAGGTAAGTTGCATATTTTTTAATATATACTCGTGTACAATGTATATTAAAATGTACCCCCTCCATTCCAAAATAATCGTAGCTTTAGGATTTTCAAGAGTAAAGATTTGTGAAGTTTGACAAATCCTGAAAGTTCAATTCAAGAGAACCGAAAACGTTAATGCTTCTGCTCCCAAATATTGAATGAAGCGCCAAATAGGCCTCTGGTCCCCCGAAACCGCGCGAGAGTAATGTTTTGGTGGTAGGAAATTACTGTCCTGACTCTGGCCTGTGTAGCCTATCGGCCCGATGTCCAAAGGTCTAAACCGGGGTAGGTTTGTAACTTCACCAAGACGCCAGTCTCAACCACCTCCGAGAAGCATTTATACGTCGTGGGCACCTAAACACCCATGCGCTCGGCCGAAATCTATCCCGCCCACATTTGGGACACCTGACATGACTGTCCTACCCCCAACCCGCAATATGTCTGAAATTTTAGATGGGGGCAAAGTTTGTAACTTTCCCCAAATTTCAAACAAGCGCATCTCAAACCGAAACATTGTTCCCCCTTAGTTCCCCGCCTCCCTCCGTTTCCCCATTCATACTCCGTGGGCGCAAAAATGCCCTCTCCACCAGCCGCGAAACCCCAGCCTCCCCCGTCCTCCACCCCATAGCGGCCAATCCACCATCGCCCTCCTCCATCACGCCGGAGCCGGTACCCCGACGTCGTCGTCCAACGCAACCGCTACCGCAATGCCCTCAAGGACTTAGCAGCTGAAGCCGAGGCAGAGCTGCCTCCACGACGTCGACGCCGACGTGCGCCGTACCAGAACCACTCCGACCACGCCGTCCTGTGCCTCACTGTTGCGGCTCCACTGTCGCAACCGTCCACCGCACCGGAGCTGTTCCCGCTATGCCGTCGTTCGCCGGCTCGGATCTGCTTCCCCACTGCCGACAGACGGCCACCGCACCACACTCAACAACTTGGCCATGGGTTCGTCCTAGGCTGCACCGTCCTCCACAACTTCTGGTTTCCGGCGAACAACAAGATCGTCGGAAAAACAGAAGGAGGACACAACACTGCCAGCAGAAAGAGGTACTCCTCTTCCCTTATTCGTGCAAATCTTACGTCTCTGCTCACACCGTATTCATCCCACGAAAGAAACTAGTTGAGTGCTTCTTACTGCATCTTCTTCGTGATACTAAATGCACAAGGTTTCCTCCCTTTTACTATTTCACCTTTGCTAGAGGTCAGTAGCCCGCCTGGATTTCAATTCAGGGTCAGTCGAACCACAATTAAAAGAAGCAACACCCGCTTAGGCGCGCGGAGCACCTAGTCCGCCTGTTCCCCGGGGAAGCGGCGCATCGGTGTCTATCATAGGGGTGTGGGGTGCAGGAGCTGCTTGCGCCCGATCTGGAGGTCGACGAGGCTTGAATGGATGGCCGGGGGGGGTGCCAAGCACGGTGGTGCAGTGAGGTCAAGGGGAGGGCGCAGGCAGGGGAGGAATACTGGGCCGATGGTCGCTGGCGTTTCGAGGAAGATCGTAAACACTGACTGGCTGGAGGTAGATGAAGGCGATCTGCCCATTCTTTGTACATCGGACGGTGCAGAAAAATGGACTGACCTATTTGCTTTCAGTCGACTGTTATTTTCATAGAATCTGTAGTAATTGAGTGTGCCATGCATGTTGTAGAGCTATCATATGTCTCCCGTCATTTATTTCTCACCGACCTGCTATCTGCTACCTTTACACTGCACTAATTGTGCACACACTTCACCCATACTCACACTATTGTTTTTTTATGCATGGGTATTTCAGACTCTAAGGCAGTGTTGATGAATGCAAAAAAGAAAAGACAGAAGTCGCTCCAGTGTAATTCGAAGATAAGCACTAAGCGTTTCAGTGCTCTAATGGGTGGAGTGTCAGCAGTTGGAGACAGTAAACGTAGCTATGCAGTTGATGATCTCAATTGCCACACACAACCATCCCAGGTGCTTGCTTTAACTTCATGCTGTCAAATGTGGTTGCATGTTGCATATGGTGTCTAGCTTGTATTGCTTCCAATTTGGTTAAATTGCATCTGCTTACTTTACACATTATACCTTTGATAATGACATGCCTTCCTGTTTTTGATACATACTACATATGCCTATTAACCATGTTCGTACATCAAACTAATGCTCTTTTGTATCCCTCGTCAATCACTTATGATGAGATAGTCACCCTGGTGGGTTACTGTGAGACGCCCTACTCGTTTAAAGAGTGCAGTGTCATCCTCCCCACATGATTCTCAAGAAACAGCAAGGCTAAATGAAGATAGTCAACGTAGCTCTCTAGTTGATCATCGCAATTCCCCCACACCACCATCGCAGGTGCTTGCTCTTACTTGGCAGTGTGATATGTGGTTGCATGTTGCATATGGTGTCTACCTTGTAATGCTTCTAATTAGGGTAAATTGCATCTGCTTAGTTAACACATTATACCTTTGAATATGACATGTCTTCCTGTTTTTGGTACATACTACGTCTTTCTATTAACCATGTTCTTACATCAAACTACTTTTCTTGTGTATCCCTCATCAATGCTGCTAATTTGTTAAATTGCATCTCCTTAGCTTACAATTATACATGTGAATATGACACGCCTTCCTGTTTTTGGTACATACTACATCTGCCTATCACACCATGTTCTTACATCAAACTACTATTCTTGTGTATCCTGCGTCTATCGCTTATGATGAGACAGTCACACATGTGGGTTAATATGAGATGCAATACTCCTATAAAGAATGAAATTTCATACTCTCCACATGATTTTCAAGAAACAGCAAGCCTAAATGAAGATATTGAACGTTGCTCTGTACCTGAAGACAACACTTCCCCTACACCACCATCACAGGTGCTTGCTCCAACTTCGCAGTGTGATATGTGGTTGCATGTTGCATACGGTATCTAGCTTGTAATGCTTCTAATTAGGGTAAATTGCATCTGCTTAGTTTACACACTATACCTGTGAATATGACATGCCTTATTTTTGGTACACACTACATCTATGTGTTAACCTTGTTCTTACATGAAACTACCTCTCTTATGTATCCTGCATCAATCACTTACAACGAGTCACCTTTATTCGTTGCATATTGCATATTATTTCTAGCCTGTTGCCATGTATTGCTTCTAATTTGGTCAAATACATTTGTTAGGGCACCCTTTTAATTTGACAGAGTGATATTGGTTTCATCTTTCATATGGTTTCTAGCTTGCATCGATTCTAACAAGTTCAAGCACCTTGTGCTTAGTTTACACTTTATACATCATACATGTCAATATGCCACGCCGTCCTGTTTTTCATACATATTCCATCCTCCTATCATGCGGCTGCCTTACATGAAAGTAGTGTTCGTCAGTATCATGCATCAATAAGTTCTGAAGAGCGAATTTTATTCCTTTTTCTTGTGGGTTTGACTTGACAAGGCAAAATCAAGAAAGAGGAAGGAAAAGAGTAAGGAAGGCGATGATGGTGGTCCTCTGCAGCAACGTAAACGGAGCATCTGTACTGATTCTCCTTGTACTGATAGTGCATTACATCGTCCAAGTCTCCGCTCCCCTACTCCACCATCCAAGGTGCTTGCTCTAACTTGGCAGTGTGATATCTGGTTGCATGTTGCATATGGTGTCTAGCTCGTATTGCTCCTAATTAGTGTAAACTGCATCTACCTAGCTTACACATGATACATGTGAATATGACACGCTTTCCTGTTTTTGGTACATACTATATCTGTCTATCACACCATGTTCTTACATGAAACTACTCTTCTTGTGTAACCTGCATCAGTCACTTATGATGGGACACCTTTAAGTTGGCAGTGTGATATTGGTATGCGTCTTGAATATGATTTCTAGCATGTATTGCTTCTAGTTTGATGAACGCCACCTATGACGAGACAGTTTTAACTTGGAAGAGTGATATTGATTGCACCTTCCATATGGTGTCTTGTAGTGTTTCTAATTTGTTGAAGTGCCTTCTACTTAGTTACCACATCATAGGTGTGAATATGTCAAGCCGTCCATTTTTTCATACATATTCCATCCTCGTATCATGACTTTGCCTTTCATCAGAGTAGTGTTCGTCAGTATCATGCATGAATGAGTTCTAAAGAGCGAATGATATTCCTTTTTCTTGTCGGTATGACCTCACAATGCAAAATCAATAAAGCTGAAGGAAATTGGCAAGGCATTGGATGATGATGGTCCTTCTGAACAACTGAAACAGAGGTTCTCTACAGATTCTACTCCGCGATCCTCCCAACAAGATTCGCAAGACAACGCAAGGCTAGACAGTCAACATAGCTGTGTAGATGATGAGCACATCTCCCCTACTCCACCATCACAGGTGCTTCCTCTAACTTGGCACTATTATATGTGGTTGCATGTTGCGTATGATGTCTAGCTTGTATTGATTCTAACTTTGTTGAATTGCATCTGCTTACTTTACACATAATGCTTGTGAATATGACAGGTGTTCCTGTTTCTATATCAGACTACTATTCTTGCATATCCTGCATCAGTCACTTATGATAAGGCACCTTTAAGTCGCCACTGTGATACTGGTTGTGTCTTGCATATGATTTCTAGCATATACTGCTTCTAATTTGTTGAAACGCCATACAGTTTGAACTTGGCAGAGTGATATTGGTTGCATCTTTCATATGGTGTCTAGCTTGCAGTGCTTCTAGATTGTTGAAATGCCTTCTGCTTAGTTACCACATCATAGGTGTGAATATGTCACACCATCCTGTTTTTCATACATATTCCATCCTTGCATCATGTGTTTGCCTTTCATCCGAGTAGTGTTCGTCAGTATCATGCATGAATGAGTTCTGAAGAGCAAATTTTATTCCTTTTTCTTATCGGTTTGACTTCACAATGCAAAATCATTACAGCTGAAGGAAATTAGTCCGGGAGTGGATGATGGTGGTCCTTCAGAGCAACTCAAATAGGGGGTCTCTAAAGATGCTACTCCGCCATCCTCCCAACAAGATTCGCAAGACAACACAAGGCTGGACAGTGAACGTAGCTGTGTAGATGATGAGCACATCTCCCCTACTCCACCATCACAGGTGCTTGCTCTAACTTGACACTATTATATGTGGTTGCATGTTGCGTATGATGTCTAGCTTGTATTGCTTCTAACTTGAATTGCATCTGCTTACTTTACACATAATGCCTGTGAATATGACACATGTTCCTGTTTCTAGAACATACGTGTACATGATGAGCACATCTACCCTACTCCACCATCACAGGTGCTTGCACTTACTTGGAACTGTTATACGTGGTTGCGTTTTCCGTATGATGTCTAGTTTGTATTGCTTCTGATTATGTAGAATTGCATCTACGTAGCTTACAACTTATACCCGCAATGATCACTTACCCATAAGACACATTTAACTTGGGACTGTGATGTAGGTTGCATCTTGCATTGTCTTCTAGCTTGTACTGCTTCTAATTTCTTGAAATGGCACTTACGACGAGACACTTTTTACCCGATAGAGTGATATTGGTTGCATGTTCATATGGTGTCTAGCTTTCATTTCTTCTAATTTTGTTGAAATGCCTTCCACTTACTGTTTTTTCATACATATTCCATCCTCCTATCGTACGTGTGAATATGAAACACTGTCTTTTTTGTATATATTCCATCCTCCTATCCTGCGCTTGCCTTACATCAAAGAAGTGTTCGTCTGTATCATGCATTAACCAGTTATGCAGAGCTAATTTTATTCATCTTCTTGTGGTTTTGACTTCATAAGGCAATATCAGAAAATAGGAAGGAAAAGAGTAAGTTAGGGGATGTTGGTGGTACTCCGCACCGACGCAAACCGAGACTCTCTAGATTTGCCACTGCTACTACTAATGAAGTTGAAGCCCCAAGTCTACATGATGAGTTCATCTCCCGCACTCCACCATCGCAGGTGCTTGCTCTAAGTTGACAGAGTGATAATTGGTTTCATGTTGCATATGTTGTCTAGCCTGTATTTCTTCCATTTTGATTAAATTGCACCTGCTGAGTTTATACGTTATACGTGTGCATATGACATGGCTTTCTGTGTCTAGAATACACTGCATCTATCTATCATACCATGTTCTTACATCAAAGTACTGCTGTTGTGTATCCCACATCAGTAACTCATGATTGGACGCTTTTAACATGGCAGTTTGATAGTGGTTGCATCTTGCATTGATTTCTACGTTGTACTGCTTCTAATTTTTCAAATTGCCACTTATGACAAGACACTTTTAACTTGGCAGAGTAATATTGGTTGCATCTTTCATATGGTGTCTAGCTTGCATTACTTCTATTTTCTTGAAAATCCTTCTGCTTAGTTTGCACATCGTAGCTGTGAATATGTCATGCTGTCCTGTTTTTTTCACATACTCCATCCTCATACGGTTGTCTTACATCAAAGTATTGCTTGTCTGTATCATGCATCAATGAGTTCTGAAGAGTGATTTTATTCTTTTGTGTTGTGGGTATAGCTTGACATGGCAAAGTCAAAAAAGAGCAATGAAAATAATATAGTAGGGAGTGCTGTTACTCGTCGGGTGAAATGGAAAAGGTTCTGCCGTCGAGATTCCGCTGGTACTTATACTGCAGTAGAAGGTCCAAGTCCACCGGCTAAATCTACAAACACAGTATCACCTTCTCCACCAGCTGCAGCATCCGCTTCAACTATACCAGCATCTCAACCAGTTACTCGTTCGTTTGCTCCGGAACTGGCCAGTTCCCAAGCTGCCTTCACACCTAACACTACTTCCGAAGCATTGCTGACACAACAGGACTTGGCAAGATCAGATGAACCTCATGAGCATCAACACCAAGATGGTACCTGACCGAGTCAAGTTGCAGTTGCATGCTCCTTCATATGTACTCTCACAGTTTGATGTACACTAACACTTTCCATATTAGTTGTTGAACTAGCACCACGGCGCAAGCAGAAACAGACATCAGGGATAATGCTTGACAGATTAACAAAATCTAAAGGAGGAAGAATGGAGATCCATTTTGAGGCAGGTTTAAAAAGGCCACAAGATGCTACAGAGTCAGCAAAGTTAGTATCAAAGGCAGCCGTTGCCATTAGGTGTCATGCGCGTATCCTCCCAACGTGGATCCAGTACAGGAATGAGAAAGAAAATACCCAGTTTAACACCTTCCTTGACCATTTATCCGTAAGTAATGGTATTCATCGCAATTAGTAATATTGTCTTGCTCTGTCCCATAGTTTCTAGATTCCTCCTAATAAGACTCATATTCTTTTTTCAATAGAAGAGGTTCAAGTTGGATCCAAAAGATGATGCAACTAAACAAGCATGCACTCATGTTTTTCAGTCTACTCTGTGACAATATCGGTACCACCTTAGAAAATCTCACTTTAAAGGCAAGGCTAACAATGAAATCACCCAAACATCTCCAGTGGAATATATTACAGATGAAGACTGGACAGCCCTCGTTAAACACTGGTCTGATCCAAAGTATCAGGTAGGCTATATGTATTTGATCAGACCACATATTGAACTTGTATTTATGTATGTGCCTTACAAGTGTATCTTCTTCTAGGCTAACTGCTTGAAGAACAAAACCAACCATTCTAAAGTGAAATTCCAATAGATAACAGGATCTTGTAGCTATATTGCACACTGCGAGGCTCTTGTAAATACCTGCTACTTCCTTCTTTTTTGTGTGCCATATTATCGTATCTATATTGACTTGTTCCAAATACAAAGGAAAGCCCGTGCGGACCAAAAAGAACCTGAACCGAATGCAGTGCAAATCTTCAAGGATTGCCACACCAGCAAGATGAAGGGCACGAGCACACCAGCTCAAGCCGCTGTTGTAAGTCCTTACTCCTCCTACCTTGAACTGATTGGCACTTTGATGTGTTCATTTAACTACTTGGTTTGCAGCCAATGTCAGTTATGATGTTCACTTTTATACACAGTTGTCTTAACGTATCATTTCACCTTACATGGTTTAAAAGAGATGAAGGATATTCTTTTGGTCTTGATCTGTAATCTAGTTGTTATGTTCACGTGCGCACACAATGATAAAATAGCCTGTTTGTTTTATATCTATTTGCCCATGATATGAATGATGTCATACTATGTTCATCCTACTTTAAACCATGTCTCTTTATCCTTAGATGTCAACAAATGTGAGGAAATAGACAATACAGTAGGCATGCTACATGGACATATGTTCCGAAAGTGATTTTATTATGTAGTTGGCACTACAATACATGCTAATGTATTACAGTAGTTCACCAAAATAAGTTATGTATAAATGTTTAACCTACTTTGTTTGTTTTTGTCTCATTAGTAACTTATCTGGTACACTAATCTACAAGTTCAAACTTTCAGGAAGCTATGGAACAAATGATTGAACAGCCACAACCACCTGAAGGTGATGAGGCTACTGCAGGCACAATGTCACCTCTTGCTGCAGTGCGTTAGTATCTCTCCACTAACCTCCTACGTAATATAAGCACCTTCCTATGTAATTCTGGGTTGGTTGTCAAGGTAACCTCGTCCAAATCGCCTACTAAACAAAATCTTCCTGCTAGACAGAGTGATATATCTATGCTCCAGACACAAGTCCAATCCCTAATGGACGTTGTTTCGGAAACAAGAATAGTGGTTGAGAAATGTCGTCAAGATATGAATGATTTTGAAACCAGACTATCAGACATTCGCTTCGTTGTTGAAGAGCAATGGCAGAAAAAAAGGTGGAGATCGTGCTGCTCCATCAGATTCTACAGCCTGAAACATTAGCACTCAGGTCAAATGATTTGTGCTTCTATACATCTGATGGTGCTTTTATCTGGAAGGACTGTAAACTTTATGCCAACAGGCCTTTTGTTGTATGATTGCAATTTATTTTGTTGTGATACAACATTTATGATGCTGCTAGAGGCTGCAGTAATTATGACGCTATTTTTGTATAGTGTAGGTTTATCTTAGTAATGTATTCGGCCGAAAGCTTCGTAGGAGCCCAACATGCCAACATTCGTTGGGCCCATTCCAATTGGGCTAAAAACGATTACGGGCCAAAATTGGCATGTAGCCCACTAAAAATATCTGGGCTTAAATTAGCATAAGCTTTCAAATTTTTCTAGTAGGCCTGTGCCCATAGTGGGCCTTTAACAGGCCTAAACATAATTTGGGCCCTTAGTAAAAATAGGCTGTTTACAGGTGTAAATATCTCGAGCCCATAAAAAACATGGGCCTTTAATAGACCGAAAGTGAGATTGGGCCCTGATTGTGCCAAATAACCCACTGGACTTAGCAGACCGAAATGGTGGCCCATTTACGATGCGGATATTTGACAGGCCGAAATTCGGACTGGCCGTAAATGCGCCGACCTAATACACGGGCCTTTAACAGGCCGGAACTTTGGTCGGGCTAGATTATCGTCATTTTTATATGGGCCGTTAATGGGCCCGATATGACGTTGGGCCACATATGGCCCATGGTTTACGTCCGGCGTTAACAGGCTGAAAATGACAACAGGCCGAAAGTGGCGCAAATCTATAGTGGGCCTCTAACAGGCCAAATGACAGACATGGCCGAATATGACCCAAATCCTTCACGGTCGTTTATGGGCTGAAAGTTTCGTTGGCCTGTAAATGGGCCCAAATGAAGCCGGACCTTTAACAGGCCGGAAATACACCGGGCCGTTCGGCTCAATTACTTAGCGGACTGTTAACGGGCCAGAAGTGACCATGGGCCCCATTGATGACAAGTTTAGACCAGGCCGTTGACGGGCCGATTTGACAGAGAATGTTGGGCCTTTAGCTGGGCCAACCCATTATGGTCTGCAGAATCTTGTGGGCCTTTAGCTGGGCCGGCCCATTGTGGTCCGCAAAATCTTATGGGCCTTTAGCTGGGCCGGCCCATTATGGTCCGCTAAATTTTGTGGTCCTTTAGCTGGGCCATCCCATTATGGTCCGCTAAATCTTATGGGCCTTCGGTTGGGCCGGCCCATTTAAACTTTGTGGGCCACTTTTGGGCCGGTCCACGTGTCAACATATCATAGGCCCATCTCGACCGTTGGATGAGTGACACCTGTGCCAACGCGGAGCTGACACGTGGATCCGTCAGCCAATGACAATTTTACACGTGGAAAATCAGCATTGGTCGTGGCTGTTAACGGGTTATCGGATCCAAAATCCGACCCGATAGCTTAACGGCGTTCCGTTACGGTGGATGCCACGTGTCGGTCACCCTTGACGAAAGCACTTCTGTGACGCACGATTTATCGTCATGGAAGTGGACACTTCCGTGATGATAATTTTGGTAATGTCATGGAACACTTCTACGACAGCACATGTATGACAATCTTGATTCTGTCATAAATTTGTCATGGATGTACATGCATGACAAAAAACGCGATCTACTGTGACAAACACGTATCATAACGGAAGCGTATTTTTTTGTAGTGTCACAACTCATCAGAGAGGCCTTGGTGATGATGGAGAGGCCCTCTGTGGTCGATTCCCCCTCCGGCGGAGCGCCGACGAAGGCTCCAAGATGGGATCTCGCGGATACAGAAGGTTGCCGCAGTTGAAATAGTTTTTCGTGGTGCTCCTAGATGTTTTCGGGGTCCGTGGATATATATAGGAGGAAGAAGTAGGTCAGTGGACGCTCGAGGAGCCCACGAGGGTGGGGGGCGTGCCCACCCTTACAGGGTGCGCCGGGCACCTGCGTGGCCGCCTCGTTCACTTCTTGACGTCCACTCCAAGTCTCCTGGATTGCGTTTGTTCCAAAAAGATCGCTCCCGAAGGTTTCATTCCGTTTGGACCCCGTTTGATATTCCTTTCCTTCGAAACACTGAAATAGGCAAGAAAACAACAATTCGGGCTGGGCCTCCGGTTAGTAGGTTAGTCCCAAAAATGATATAAAAGTGTAGAGTAAAGCCCATAAACATCCAAAACAGGTAATATAATAGCATGGAACAATCAAAAATTATAGATACGTTGGAGACGTATCAAGCATCCCCAAGCTTAATTCCTGCTCGTCCTTGAGTAGGTAAATGATAAAAACAGACTTTTTGATGTGGAATGCTACCTAGCATAATTCTCAATGTAATTTTCTTTATTGTGGCATGATTGTTCAGATCCAAATGATTCAAGATAAAAGCTTATAAAACATAAATATAGTAATACTTGAAGCATACTAACAAATAATCATGCCTTATCAAAATAGCTTAGCCAAAGAAAGCTTATCCCTACAAAGTCATATAGTTAGGCCATGCTTCATTTTCATCACACAAAATATTCCCATCATGCACGACCCCGGTTTCAGCCAAGCAATTGGTTCATATTTTTAACGCGCTTCAGCTTTTTGAACTCTTACGCAATACATGAGCGCAAGCCATGGACATATCACTATATGTGGTATATGGTGGTGGTTGTGAGGACAAAAAAGGGAGAAGATTGTCTCATGTCAAGTAGGTGTATCAACGGGCTATGGAGATGCCCATTAATAGATATCAATGTGAGTGAGAAGGGATTGCCACGCAACGGGTGCACTAGAGCTATAAATATATGAAATCTCAACAAAAGAAACTAAGTGGGTGTGCATCCGACTTGCTTGCTCATGAAGACCTAGGGCGTTTTGAGGAAGCCCATCATTGGAATATACAAACCAAGTTCTAAAATGAAAAATTCCCACTAGTATATGAAAGTGACAACATAAGAGACTCTCTATCATTAAGATCATGGTGCTACTCTGAAGCACAAGTGTGGAAAAAGATAGTAGCATTGTACCTTCTCTCTTTTCTCTCATTTTTTTATTTTGTGGGCTTCTTTGGCCTCTCTTTTTTTGTATCGGCTTCTTTGGCCTCTTTTATTTTTATAAAGTCCAAAGTCTCATCCCGACTTGTGGGGGAATCATAGTCGTCATCATCCTTTCCTCACTTGGGACAATGCTCTAACAATGAAGATCATCACACTTTTATTGATTTACAACTCAAGAATTACAACTCAGTACTTAGAACAAAATATGACTCTATGTGAATGCCTCCGGCGGTGTACCGGGATATGCAATGAATCAAGAGTGACATGTATGAAAATTATGAAGGTGGCTTTGCCAAAAATACGATGTCAACTACATGATCATGCAAAGAGCAATATGACAATGATGGAGCGTGTCATAATAAATAGAACGGTGGAAAGTTGCATGGCAATATATCTCAGAATGGCTCTGGAAATGCCATAATAGGCAGGTATGGTGGCTCTTTTGAGGAAGGTAAATAATGGGTGCATGATACTGGCGAAGGTTGCGCGGCATAATAGAGGCTAGCAAAGTGGAAGGGTAAGTGTGCGTATATCCATGGAATCACATTAGTCATAAAGAACTCATATACTTATTGCAAAAGTCTACTTGCCCTCGAAGCAAAGCACTACTATGTATGCTCCTAGGGGAAGGGTTGGTAGGACTTAACTATCGCGTGATCCCGACCTCCACTCATAAGGAAGGCAATTAAAAGAGCACCCCGTGCAACAAATTCGTCACACAACTTTTACCATACGTGCATGCTACGGGACTTGCCAACTTCAACACAAGTATTTCTAAATTTCATAATTACCCAACTAGCATGACTCTAACATTACCACCTTTATATCTCAAAACAATTATGAAGCATCAAATTGATCATAGCTTTTAATGCACTTTCTATGATAGTTTTTATTATACCCAACTTGGATGGTCATCATTCTAGGACCAAATTTATAAACATAGCAAATACCACGCTGTTCTAAAAGACTCTCAAAATAATATAAGTGAAGCATGAGAGATCAACAATTTCTTCAAAATAAGGCCACCGCCGTACTCTAAAAAATATAAATGAAGCACATTGAGCAAAACTATCTAGCTCAAAAGATATAAGTGAAACACATAGACTATTCTAATAAATTATAATTCATGTGGATCTCTCCCAAAAGGTGTGTACAGCAAGGATGATTGTGGTAAACTAAAAATCAAAGACTCATATCATACAAGACGCTCCAAGTAAAACACATATCATGTGGTAAATAAAAATATAGCTCCAAGTAAAGTTACCAATATACGAAGCCGAAAGAGGGGATGCCTTTCGGGGCATCCCCAAGCTTAGGCTTTTGGTTGTCCTTGAATATCTTGGGGTTCCATGGGCATCCCCAAGCTTAGGATTTTTCCACTCCTTATTCCATAGTCCATCAAATCTTTACCCAAAACATGAAAACTTCACAACACAAAACTCAACAGGAAATCTCATAAGCTCCGTTAGTCCAAGAACAAAAAACAACCACATAAGGTACTGTAATGAACTCATTATTTATTTATATTGGTGTTAAACCTACTGTATTCCAACTTCTGTATGGTTAATACCCCCCGATACTAGCCATAGATTCATCAAAATAAGCAAACAACACACGAAAAACAGAATCTGTCAAAAACAGAACAGTCTGTAGCAATTTGTAACTTTCGAATACTTCTGGTACCTTAAAAATCCTACCAAAATAGGAAGTCCTAGTCAATTTGTCTATTGGTCTGCAGGAAAATAAATCAACGCAAAAGCACGTTTCTGTAATTTATTGAATTTTTTCTCATGAGAGCAAAGTTTCTGTTTTTCAGCAGAATCAAATTAACTATCACCGTAAGTTATCCTATAGGTTCTACTTGGCACAAACACTAATTAAAACATAAAACCACATCTAACCAGAGGCTAGATTAATCATTTATTGAATAACATCAAGGAAAAATATTGGGTTGTCCCCCAACAAGCGGTTTTCTTTAAAGCCTTTTTAGCTAGGCATTGAGATTTCAATGATGCTCACATCAAAGACAATAATTGAAGCATAAAGAGACCATCATAAAACATGTGACAAACACATCTAAGTCTAACAAACTTCCTATGCATAGGCATATTATAAGCAAACAAGTTTTCAAGGCAAGCAAAAACTAGCATATGCAAGGAAGAAGAAAGAGACGATAGCAATCTCAACAAGACGAGAGGTAATTTAGTAAGATAAAAATTTCTACAACCATGTTTTCCTCTCTCATAATAATTACATGTGGGATCATAAGCAAATTCAACAAAATAGCTATTACATAAAATATTTTCAACACGATCCACATGCATGCAAACTTGGCACTCTTCCAAAATAGTGGGATTAACATTAACTAAAGTCATGACCTCTCCAAGCCCACTTTTATCAAAAATTTCATAAGATTGATCAAAATGCAAACATGTGGGATCTAAAGTTGACACTCTTACAAAACCACTTTCAATAATATTGCAAACACTATTATCAATCTCATATTCATCATGGGGGTTAAATAAATTTTCAAGATCATAAGAACAATCAACCCAATCATTGCAACAAGTAGTAGACATATCAAAACTAGCATCCCCAAGCTTAGGGTTTTGCATATTATTAGCACAATTGACATCAAGAGAATTTATAGTAAAATCATTGCAATCATGCCTTTTATTCAAGGAGTTATCGTGAATCTCTTCATAAATTTCTTCATTGCAATTTTCAGATTCACGAATTTCAAGCAAAGCTTCATAAAGATAATCTAGTGCACAAAACTCACTAGCAATTGGTTCATCATAATTGGATCTCTTAAAAAGATTAGCAAGCGGATGAGGATCCATAGATCTTAGGTTCTCTGTTTAGCAATTAATAAACAACTATTCCAACCAAACAAGCAAACGAGCCAAGTAGGACATCAAAGCAAAAGAAAAGACAAACAGAAGAAGGGCGAATAAAACGGCAAGGGTGAAGTGGGGGACAGGAAAACGAGAGGCAAATGGCAAATAATATAATGCGAGGGAGATGAGTTTGTGATGGATACTTGGTATGTCATGACTTGAGCGAAGACCTCCCCGACAACGGTGCTAGAAATCCTTCTTGCTACCTCTTGAGCATGCGTTGGTTTGTCCCTTGAAGAGGAAAGGGTGATGCAGCAAAGTAGTGTAAGTATTTCCCTCAGTATTGATAACCAAGGTATCAATCCAGTAGGAGGCTCCTCAAAAGTCCCACTCACCTACACAAACAAAAAAGAACCTCACAACCAACGCGATAAAGGGGTTGTCAATCCCTTCACGGTAACATGCGAAAGTGAGATCTGAGAGAGATAATATGATAAGATAAATATTTTTGGTATTTTGATGATATAGATTGGAAAATAAAAAATGCAAATAAAAGTACATAGAGAACTTATATGATAAAAGATAGACCCGGGGGCCATAGGTTTCACTAGTGGCTTCTCTAAAGATAGCATAATTATTACGGTGGGTGAACAAATTACTGTCGAGCAATTGATAGAAAAGTGCATAGTTATGAGATTATCTAGGCATGATCATGTATATAGCCATCACATCCGCAACAAGTAGACCGAAACGCTTCTGCATCTACTACTATTACTCCACATATCGATCGACTCCTACATGCATCTAGAGTATTAAGTTCATAAGAATAGAGTAACGCATTAAGCAAGATGACATGATGTAGAGGGATAAACTCAAGCAATATGATATAAACCCCATCTTTTTATCCTCGATGGCAACAATACAATACGTGCCTTACTACCCCTGCTGTCACTAGGAAAGGACACCACAAGATTGAACCCAAAGCTAAGCACTTCTCCCATTGCTAGAAAGATCAATCTAGTAGGCCAAACCAAACTGATAATTCGAAGAGACTTGCAAAGATAACCAATCATACATAAAAGAATTCAGAGGAGATTCAAATATTTCTCATAGATAAACTTAATCATAAACCCACAATTCATAGGATCTCGACAAACACACCGCAAAAAGAGTTACATCAAATAGATCTCCAAGAAGAGGAAGGAGAACTTTGTATTGAGAATCAAAGAGAGAGAAGAAGCCATCTAGCAAATAACTATGGACCCGAAGGTCTGTGGTAAACTACTCACAACTCATCTGAGAGGCCTTGGTGATGATGGATAGGCCCTCCATGGTCGATTCCCCCTCCGGCGGAGCGCCGGGCGAAGGCTCCAAGATGGTATCTCGCGTTTACAGAAGGTTGCCGTGGTGGAAATAGTTTTTCGTGGTGTTCCTGGATGTTTTCGTGGTCCGTGGATATATATAGGAGGAAGAAGTAGGTCGGTGGACGCTCGAGGGGCCCACGAGGGTGGGGGCGCGCCCACGCTTATAGGGCGCGCCGGGCACTCTCGTGGCCGCCTCGTTCGCTTCTTGATGTCCACTCCAAGTCTCCTGGATTGCGTTTGTTCCAAAAAGATCGCTCCCAAAGGTTTCATTCCGTTTGGACTCCGTTTGATATTCCTTTCCTTGGAAACACCGAAGTAGGCAAAAAAACAACAGTTCGGGCTGGGCCTCCGGTTAGTAGTTTAGTCCCAAAAATGATATAAAAGTGTAGAGTAAAGCCCATAAACATCCAAAACAGGTAATGTAATAGCATGGAACAATCAAAACATGCGCGTATTACTTTGTTTCATTAACTTGTAGATTTTTGCAATAAGTATATGAGTTCTTTATGACTAATGTCGCGTCCATGGATTATACTCACTCTCACCCTTCCACCATTGCTAGCCTCTCTTGTGCCGCGCAACTTCCGCCGGTACCATACACCCACCATATACCTTCCTCAAAACAGCCACCATACCTACCTATTATGGCATTTCCATAGCCATTCCGAGATATATTGCCATGCAACTTTCCAGCATTCCGTTTATTATGACACGCTCCATCATTGTCATATTGCTTTTGCATGATCATGTCGTTGACATCGTATTTGTGGCAAAGCCACCTTGATAATTCTTTGATACATGTCACTCTTGATTCATTGCATATCCCGGTACACCATCGGAGGCATCCACATAGAGTCAAATTGTGTTCTAAGTATTGAGTTATAATTCTTGAGTTGTAAGTAAATAAAAGTGTGATGATCTTCATTATTAGAGCATTGTCCGAAGTGAGGAAAGGATGATGGAGACTATGATTCCCCCACAAGTCGGGATGAGACTCTAGAGTTTATGAAAAATAAAAGAGGCCAAAGAAGCCCAAATAAAAAAAGAGACCAAAGAAGCCCACCAAAATAATAAAAATGAGAGAAATTGAGAGAAGGGACAATGTTACTATCCTTTTTTCCACACTTGTGCTTCAAAGTAGCACCATGACCTTCATGATAGAGAGTCTCTTATGTTTTCACTTTCATATACTAGTGGGAATTTCACATTATAGAACTTGGCTTGTATATTCCAGTGATGGGCTTCCTCAAAATGCCCTAGGTCTTCGTGAGCAAGCAAGTTGGATGCACACCCACTTAGTTTCTTTTGTTGAGCTTTCATACACTTATAGCTCTAGTGCATCTGTTGCATGGCAATCCCTACTCACTCACATTGATATCTATTAATGGGCATCTCCATAGCCCATTGATATGCCTAGTTGATGTGAGACTATCGTATCTTTTTTTGTCTTCTCCACAACCACCATTCTACTCCACTTATAGTGCTATGTCCATGGCTCACGCTCATGTATTGCGTGAAAGTTGAAAAAGTTTGAGAACATAAAACTATGAAACAATTGATTGGCTTGTCATCGGGTTGTGCATGATTTAAATATGTTGTGTGAGGAAGATAGAGCATAGCCAGACTATATGATTTTGTAGGGATAGCTTTCTTTAGCCATGTTATTTTGAGAAGACATGATTGCTTTCTTAGTATGTTTGAAGTATTATTGTTTTCATGTCAATATGAACTTTTATCTTGAATCATTTGGATCTGAACATTCATGCCACAATAAAGTAAATTACATTGAAAAATATGCTAGTTAGCATTCCACATCAAAAATCCTGTTTTTGTCATTTACCTACTCGAGGACGAGCAGGAATTAAGCTTGGGGATGCTTGATACGTCTCCAATGTATGTATAATTTTTTATTGTTCCATGCTATTATATTACCCGTTTTGGATGTTTATGGGCTTTACTATACACTTTTATATCATTTTTGGGACTATACTACTAACCGGTGGCCGAGCCCGAATTGCTGTTTTTTTGCCTATTTCAGTGTTTCGCAGAAAAGGAATGTCAAACGGAGTCCAAACGGAATGAAACCTTCGGGAGCGATCTTTTTGGAACCAACGCAATCCAGGAGACTTTGAGTAGACGTCAAGAAGCAGCCGAGGCGGCCACGAGGGTGCAAGGCGTGCCCTAGGGGGGCGCCCCTGCCTCGTGGGCCCCTCATGGCTCCCGTGGCCGACTTCTTTCGTCTATATATATCTACGTACCCCGAAAACATCCAGGGGCACCACGAAAAACTACTTCCACCGCCGCAACCTTCTGTACCCGTGAGATCCCATCTTGGAGCCTTTTCCGGCGCTCCGCCAGAGGGGGAATCGATCACGGAGGGCTTCTAAATCATCGCCAAGGCCTCTCTGATGAGTTATGAGTAGTTTACCACAGACCTTCGGGTCCATAGTTATTAGCTAGATGGCTTCTTCCCTCTCTTTGAATCTAAATACAAAGTTCTCCTCGATCTTCTTGGAGATCTATCAATGTAACTCTTTTTGCGGTGTGTTTGTCGAGATCCAATGAATTGTGGGTTTATGATCAAGTTTATCTATGAGAAATATGTTAATCTCCTCTGAATTCTTTTATGTATGATTGGTTATCTTTGCAAGTCTCTTCTAATTATCAGTTTGGTTTGGCCTACTAGATTGATCTTTCTTGCAATGGGATAAGTGCTTAGCTTTGGGTCCAATCTTGTGGTGTCCTTTCCTAGTGACATCAGGGGCAGCAAGGCACGTATTGTATTGTTGCCATCGAGGATAAAAAGATGGGGTTTATATCATATTGCTTGAGTTTATCCCTCTACATCATGTCATCTTGCTTAATGCGTTACTCTGTTCTTATGAACTTAATACTCTAGATGCATGCTGGATAGCGGTTGATGTGTGGAGTAATAGTAGTAGATGCAGGCAGGAGTCAGTCTACTTGTCGTGGACATGATGCCTATATACATGATCATGCCTAGATATTATCATAACTATGCACTTTTCTATCAATTGCTCGATAGTAATTTGTTCACCCACCGTAATACTTATGCTATCTTGAGAGAAGCCACTAGTGAAACCTATGGCCCCCAGGTCTATTCTCTATCATATAAGTTTCCGATCTACTTTATTTTACAATCTTTACTTTTCAATCTATATCATAAAAATACTAAAAATATTTATCTTGGCATATTATCTCTATCAAATCTCACTTTCGCAAGTGGCCATGAAGGGATTGACAACCCCTTTATCGCGTTGGTTGCGAGGTTCTTGTTTGTTTGTGTAGGTGTGAGGGACTTGCGTGGAGCCTCCTACTGGATTGATACCTTGGTTCTCAAAAACTGAGGGAAATATTTACACTACTTTGCTGCATCACCCTTTCCTCTTCAAGGGAAAAACCAACGCATGCTCAAGAGGTAGCAGTAGCCTCACATCGCAACCGAACCAGTGAACCCTCATACTCCCCTCCGTGTGGGCATCCACTGATGTGTCTTCACTGGCTCTGGGTTGTTCCCTTTCTAGGCCTCATCGTCGTCCATCGTGTTGGTTTTCTCGGGTCGGCGTGGTCAACTTTGTCAACAAACGACAGCCATTGGAAGATGGATGTACGTGGAGTGGCTGACAGTAGGGACCCACATGGTACATGGTCGCACGCAAGCAAGTACCTCCTTATTATGCGAAAACAAATGATTTCTCCCGCTGACAGGTTTGACCCACCAGTTACATCTTCGCACGCATGCAAGTGCCTCCATATTATGCGAAAAAAGTTTCCTCTCCCTCATAGCTGCGACCCACAAGCTACATCTTTGCACGCAAGGAAGTGCCACCTTATTATGCGCAAAAAATGATTCCCCATGCTAGGTGGGACCCACCAGATTTGGACGCTGACTTGTGGGCCTACTAAGTTGACGCGTAAGCAGGGCTTTGTCAACTTAGTCAACAAACAATTCTAGGTGCAGTGACCGTTGGATGTTAATCCAACTGCTGTGATGCGTCTTCAGCCTCTGGTCTTCTTGTTCTAGCCGTCCAAACCTGCGCCCGCCGTACCGCCTGCTCTTGCCTCCCGTGGCATGCTATGCTACCACCGCTGGCCATGACATCCCTCTACTCACCCACACCTCCTGTTATTCTCCAGCGACGACAACCTCACATTGCAGCCGAAGCAGTCAGCCCTCGTACTCCCCTTCGCGTGGGCATCCACTATCGCGTCTTCTCCGGCTGCACGTCATTCCCTTCCTAGGCCTCACCGCCGTCCACCGCCTTGGTGCTCTCGGCGCGGCGTGGTCAACATAGTTAACGGAGGACAACCATCGGAAGAGGACTTTAGGCAGTGAGGCTGACTGCTCGACCCACCAGCTACATCTTCGAACACAAGGAAGTGTCTCCTTATTACTAGCAAAATAAAAATGATTCCTCCCCCTGACAGCTGGGACCCGACAGCTATATCTTCGCACGCAGGGAAGTGCATCCTTATCTTCCCTAACAGCTGGTACCCACCCGGTCGAAGCGTACATAACGTTGTTTGTCTGGCCGCAAACGTGTATGTACATACTGGTCGATCAGTCTCTCTACAACGATGAACCGTGGCCGATCAAGTAACGGCATCTATAGTAGTAGATCCCCCGATGTATCAATTCCGGTAGTCCGGTCTAAACCATGTACATGTACGTACAACCACATGCCAAAAAATACGTCCATGTACGTACATCGGGCGGGGTCTCAAACGCCTACTCGCGCATACATACGACAAGGGCTCGTGTCCATGGAGAGGTAGCAGACGGCAGCAACAACGTCCTGTTCATCGGCAGCCAACCGGCTGGGTCAGAACGGAGAAACTGCATCATGTTCATCAGGAGGCAACAAAATGCGTCGTGTTCATCGGAAGCCAACCGGCTTGGACGAAACAGCCGAAATGAGGCATGGCGTACCGCAGAACGGAGGAAATGGCCTTCTATTCGACCTCCTACAATCGAAACAGGATCCTGCTCATTGGGAGGGTTTTAGCGTACCACAAAATGGAGGAAACGAACTTATGTTGGAGTGCCTACCATCGAAACAGGGTCCTGTTCATCGGGAGGGGTGTGGCGTACCACAAAATGGAACTCCACGGGCTACTATTCATCCACCGTCTACTGCCTCTCGCTCCAGCCTCCTCGGAGGTACTGTTCATCCACCGCCGTCCTCCAGCCTCCACCGGCTATTGTTCATATAGCCTCCACGGGATCCTGCTCATCCACCCCAATCGGCTAGGGTGGCGGCCTCCTCGATGTCCTAATTATCCAGAGGCAATGGCCTACTACCACGGGTCCTATTCATCCAACCCCAACGGGAACTATTCATCCACAGCCAACCAACCGGCTTGACTCACCACGTCTCGACTCGTTCTACGTACCACGCGCATGGTAGCAGTGGTCACTATTCATTGAAAGGCAACCCAACACCGGCTGGCTACGTCTCGCACGGGGGCTCGATCAACTTCAGCAAGTAGCAACAGTGATTGATCGCTCGGGTTCAGTCAGTAGCGAATGAATCGCTTGGGTTCAGTTAACGGCCAAGGGATAGATTGCTCAGATTCAGTAACGTAGCTAGGTGTCTCGCTCGGGTTTAGTTAGAGCCCAACGCCTCAGACACACGCGCGCACGTGTACGAGAGAAACACGCAAACCATAGTGCATCGCTCGGCCCCGACCACCCACTGTAACCGGGAACTCCCAAATATTTTCCTCGCCCTCGCTTCTACAATGATTTTTTCCGTCATGGACGACCCAAAGAATGGCATGAAGGTGCGTCTCTAGCCCGCCCAGGATGAAAAGCCCATTTTCTGTCATGATTTTTTGTCATAGATATAAGAGCGCACCACATCTATGATGATACATGTTTTTGTCACAATTATCGTCATAGAAATGCCATAAGCATGACCGAAAAAAAATTGTTCGGGCCAAAATATCATGGATGTGTCTTTTTTTGTAGTGTACTTTCTTGAAGAAAATAACCGACTCCTGTGTTGCTCGGGAGGAGCTACCCGGTGAATCCCAAGCGCCGCCGCCAAGTCTTCCTCCTCACCGGAGCCATCCACTCCGCTGTCACCGCCGATGCATGCTGCTGTGGCGGCGGGGTTTGCCCACCTGGACGCGGTGCTCCCACCCGGCGGCGCGCTCCTCTACCATGGTGGCTTATTCCTGGAGGCGCAAACAACCATATTGATCCCGTTGTGGCTTGATATGTCTCCAACGTATCTATAATTTTTTATTGTTCCATGCTGTTATATTATCATTCTTGGATGTTTTACAATCATTTTATAGTCATTTTATATCATTTTTTGGTACTAACCTATTGACATAGTGCCCAGTGCCAGTTGCTGTTTTCTGAATGTTTTTTACATCGCAGGAAATCAATATCAAACGGAGTTCAAATGCAACGAAACTCATGGAGGATTTTTTTGGGCTAGAAGAAAGCCAATGGGCCAAGGAAGCACCTAGGGAGCTGCTGGAAGGGAGCATCACCCACCAGGGTGCACTAGGAGGCCCAGGCGCGCCCAGGTGGGTGCTGCCCACCTCGGGTGCCCCCTGAACCACCTCTTTGCTATATAAATACCACAATATTCTAGAAACCCTAGGGTAGTCGACGGAATATTGATCCAGCCACCGTATAGTCCAGAACCACCAGATCCAATCTAGACACCGTCATGGAGGGGTTCACCACTTCCATTGGTGCCTCTCCTATGATGCGTGAGTAGTTCTTTGTAGACCTATGGGTCTGTAGTTAGTAGCTAGATGGCTTCCTATCTCTCTCTTGATTATCAATACAATGGTCTCTTGAAGATCCATATGATGTAAGTCTTTTGGTGGTGTGTTTGTTGGGATCTGTTGAACTTTGAGTTTATGATCAGATTTATGTTTTTATCCATGAAAGTTATTTGAGTCTTATTTGATCTCTTATATGCATGATTGCTTATAGCCTCGTATTTGTTCTCCGATATTTGGGTTTTGTTTGGCCAACTTGATCAATTTATCTTGCAATGGGAAGAGGTGCTTTGTAGTGGGTTCGATCTTACGGTGCTTGATCCCAGTGACAGAAGGGGAACCGACACGTATGTATCATTGGTACTAAGGATAACAAGATGAGATCTATATCTACCGCAACAGATAAACGGATCTCGTCTACATCATGTCATTGTTCTTATTACATTACTCCGTTTTCTCATGAACTTAATACACTAGATGCATGCTGGATAGCGGTTGATGTGTGGAGTAATAGTAGTAGATGCAGGCAGGAGTCGGTCTACTAATCTTGGATGTGATGCCTATGTAATGATCATTGCCTGGATATCGTCATGATTATTTGAAGTTCTATCAATTGCCCAACAATAATTGTTTTCGCATTTTCTATTTTTCTCGAGAGAAGCCACTAGTGAAACCTACGGCCCCGTGGTCTCTTTTCATCATATTTGCCTTTGCGATCTATTTTCTCTTGCATTTATTTTCAGATCTATTAAATCAAAAATACAAAAATACCTTGCTGCAATTTATTTGTTCCGCAATCTATTTATTCTATCTACCACTTTTACCTCACGTTATTTGCCTATCTTGAGGCGATGTACCCGAAAGGGATTGACAACCCCTTTAACACGTCGGGTTGCGAGTATTTATTATTTGTGTGCAGGTGTTGTTTACGTGGTGTGAGGAAGTTCTTCTACTAGTTCGATAACCTTGGTCTCATCACTGAGGGAAATACCTACCATCGCTATACAACATCACCCCTTCCTCTTTGAAAAAATACCGACAAAATTCTAGCAGACATCATGGCTTGGCTGTAGTTCGATGGTTGTTGGTGGCTGCAACGCGACTAAGAGGGCTGAGCGGCAGGATTCTCATGCCTTGGATCGCAGCGACCGTTCTCAAGGGCGAGTTGCGTTCGGGTTGTTTTCAACGTACATATCCGTTGGTCTCGGGTGACTGCATATCTATCACTGCGGGACGCCTCCCCTAGTTGGGCTTGCTGACTGTTGCGTGGCAGGATCTTCCACATAGCGGCGTGAGGTGATGTGTATGCGATGACTTGAGGCAGTAGTGAAGGTTGTGCAGCAGCAGTGGCATTGAGAACAGCCGGAAAAAATATTTGTCGACCAGATCAGATATTCCTCCTCCTTTGTACGATGTCAGCTGATAATTTGTTGCCACAACAGAGGACAAAAGAGTAAAAGTTGGCATATGATGGTGTTGTCTGTACAGATCGGCCACCAGTTGCCACTTAGGAGGATGATGCTTGACTGCCTGACTATTCCTGTTGGGGATTTTTGGTAGTCCTATGACCTTCCTCCCTCGTCCATGGCGTTGTGTAGCGAGCAACTCTTGTTGGGGCTCAGTCTTTGTGAGGGCATGGTCATCATTTGCGTGGAATACGTCATGACCATGCGCACTTGTAGCTGTTGAGATCGTGGAAAGTGGAGGCGACAACATAGGAGGACTTCGAATTGGTGGTGCTTCTTAAGTATCTAGTCTTGAGCTCTAGGGTGAAAACCCATGGTAGGACCCTAGTTGGTCATACCTGGCAATGGTGTCGCTTTCTGTCGTGAACTTGTTGAAGGCTTTGCTTGGAGTTTGTTGAGACTTAATCTTCAGGGTGAAAATCCATGGTCTCACCTCTGATGGTTGGACCCGGCGATGACGGTGCTAGCATGTTGTTCCCTTCCTGAAGACGTTGCTGTTGAAGAATCTTACTCCAAGTCATATGTTGTCAAGATATGGTTGGTGCTGATGGTCGTTGCAGCATTTTGTCGATGGTCCTTTCGATGGCCTCAATTTTTCTCTCGCGTAGGCAAGCTTCGGTCTTGTATGACTTTGCTTTTGCCAACGTGGTTTTTTTGTGTGCGTGCGTTGATGTTGGCCGTGTGCATCTTAGCTATGCAGAGGCAGAGTGTATACTCATTATGTTTGTATCCTCTTGATGCTTCATTATGAGTCAATAGAAAACGCCCTTTGTCAAAAAAATATCATACTTCCTTCGGTATTTTTTACTCTGCATATAAGATTTGTGTGAAGTCAAATTTTATAAGGTTTGACCAGATTTATATGAAAAAAGTATCAACAACTACAATAATATTGATTTTGTATTATGAGTGTTAATATATTTTTTCTATAAATTGGTCAAATTATGAACTTTGACTTCAGAGAAATCTAATATGCAGAATAAAAAGGAGCAGAGGGAGTACTTACCATTAAATCTCTCTACACCTCATAGTAAATGTAATTTATTCATAAATTTGGTCACTTTGTCTAAGGGGATATGCAAGACCAAATTATTTTGAGGGCTAGTATGGCACATTAGAGCGGACCCCTCAAATCCTATCCAAACGTCTGGGCGGATGGCCCGGTCCATAAAAAAGCCACCCAACCGGATCCTTCACTTTCCGCCTATACGTTGAGGCTGTCCTTGAACCCTAATATCCGACTCATCTATAAGGGTGTCTAGGCAGTCTACAAAGTTTGATTTGGCCCACCCCAGACCACTTTCTCTCTTTGTTTATTCTTTCTTTTCTTTCTCTCTCTTCGTCCTGACTAATCATATGCATGTGACTAGGTCTTTAGGGGAAAAGTTTGGGGGTGTGAGGGGTAAGTACATACATAGATAAATGAGGGCTTGAAACATCACGCGTGGACAAACGCCCAAACGTATTGGGGCTTAAACTAGACCTTCCGGTTGTAGATGGCCTTAGTCCTTCTTGAAAGTGCTGAAATGATACAATGTGTGATAAACAAAACTATGGAGGTTCCTTTTTAAGGGTTTCTTCCTGTGAATCAACTCGTTGATATTGTGGTCTTGATGGTTCTCTTCTTGTCTACAAACTAGTTGTCGTCATGAGGAAAACAACGACCACTTTGTCTCTACAACAACCGTTGCCACCTCCTAAGAAAAAATGGCGCTAGGATTTCCTTCTAAGGCTCCTCCGCCTTCGGCGGGCTTGTGACACTAGTGAGGTGGGGAAACCTTGGTCTAGGTTGTCTCTGTAGTCTTGGGCTGTCCTAAATTTAGTTAAGATTAATTCTAAGTGCTTGGCTAAAGGTGATGAGATGGTGGCATCATCGGCGACGAGGAATAAGTTCCTCATCGCCTTGTTCATGTTTCGATGTTGTTCTTTGGCCTCGAGGGCATGTTGAGCTGAACTTCGTCGGGGCCAGATCTTGGGCCTCAAATTTTTCTTTGTTTTGTCTAGGTGGTTGGCGGTGCCTGTGAAGAGGAATATGTTGCAAATCGGGGCATTTGAGATTTGTGTCCCCTCTTCTCTGTGCTCGAAGTTGGGTTTATCTTCTAGACCTCCTCGGTGTAATCTTCTCTAGGATGATGGTATGTCCAAATAGTGATTATCGACACCTTGTGACCTACATCAACGTCTCGATCAATGGTTCTTCAAACTCCTGAATTTTCAATAAGATTGCTCAACTAAAATGGAGGCCCAAAGAAGGCAGTGAGTTTTCTGCATGGCGCGTTCCCCGTGGATGCAGAACGAAGACGACTTGATTTCTTTAATGACTTGCTCATAATTTCTTATTCTTAAGGTAGTTTTGTGAGGACTGGTTTATATGTAATACTATATAAGTCTTATACCTTTTGGTAAAAATATATACAATATATAAAGTGGCAAAACAAGTCCGCACCAGGTGCATCCGCCGTTGTGGTTGGGGGCTCTCCCCCGGGCTACACGTGGTACAAACGAATAGTGCACTAGAAAACAGTTATTATGCATGAATGGTAATTTTGGATGAATAGTAAATTTGTATAAACTGTAATTTCGGACGAACATTAACTGTATTTAATCATTGCCACAGTTTGCCTTATATGAACATTATCGTGAACAGTACTTTTAGTAAAAAAAAAGAACACAAGAAGATTAAACAAAGGGTAAAATTATCAAAAATATATATTTGAAAACAATATTATATCAAATAGGAGAGACATTTTTAAATTTACACAATTCTTTTTGCCAAGAGGCTATTCGGCGAACTAAAAAAAACAAATTAGCTCCTTTGTTTCTATTCTGAAAAACCCTATTTATATCTTTTGGCTTCCATAGATAGTGCACAGTAAACACAAGTATACCACTTAAAAGCCGATCAACAGAGTCATCAAGAAGATTCCTATGATATACGACCCCTTAGCTGCTCAATACTATGAAAAAAATAAATAGAAAATTGGCAAATCTTACGTTAAATTTTATATAGGTGGAGATCCAAAATTAAGCCACTCTCTTCATAATTCCTAAAGCTTTCTACATGTTTAGCCTCATCACACGCAAGTAAACCAAATTAGCATTCCGTGGCCTAATAGGCTAGGCCTAATTTTCAACTCAACAAAATTGTCCCTTGCAAATTTAAAATGATTCTTTCTGCATTTTATTCTAAATTTTTCCATGTTGTGACAGAGAAAAGGCATATACAACAAAATGAATAACTTATAGATAAAGTTTTATTCAAGTCTAGATTGTAAATTAGTTCACTCACCTAATCAATACCAAAGTTTCCTTTGAACTACTTGCGTTACTGAAACACTCAGCATCGATTGATTTTCCGTATGTATAGTGCTACAATGAACCCCAACAACAATTATTTCTGTATTCATGGGTGATGCGCAACTCTACACAAGACTTTGTGCCATGTGGCACTATACATTCATTGTTCAACCTCTCTCCTGCAACAATAGTCACTGCTATAAATCGAAGAGTGGCGTAGAGATTCAGCCAATCATCCACAAGATGAGCGAGGAAAAGGTGTTTTTCTCTTTCGCTGATAACTGGGAAGCCGTACAAGCATTCAAATATGCATATAAAGGAGACACTCCCCATGTGAACGGTGTGGCATACCGCTTCACCGTTGATCTTCTGCAGTCAAATCTAACAATGGTACGCAGGGATCAAAGAATTACAGTGTGTATGAAAAGGATTCCTCTATATAAATCATTGCAACCAGCTCGACCTCAAACCCATTGGCATTCCTTTTCTCATCTTAAAATAGAAAACAACATTCATGCACGCGCGGGATGAGCCATCGGTGCGGCGGCCGCGCCTTCCGCCTGCTAGTAATAATACTATAGTTGTAGCCGTGGTGTTTGCTGAATCGGCTGGAGCATAGTCAATAAGTAGTTGTCTGGCACAAAGTAGATTTGCCAGAAAAAATAGAAGCATATGTCAAGAGATGTGTGACTGTATCATAATCTCTATCTCCATACCGCTTCATAATAAAGGATAGGATGGTCTTTCTAGAAAATAGGCCGCCCACGCCGATACGAGGTGTATGTATTTTTAGCCCACGTCTTGTTTTCTATTTCGTTTTAAATCTTCAAAAAATGTGCAACATAGGAGATTCCAACTGCAACCCTCAAGGTTTACTTCAAGTTTTTCTTGTGGTTGGGAGTGGTTGGAGTACCACCAAGGATAATGAAACTCATAAGCTGGAACTGTCGGGGCCTCCTTGGTGCCCCGACATTCCGCTCGCTTCTCGATATTCAGAGAAGGCATAGCCCAGATGTCTTGTTCCTGTCTGAGACGCACCTTGATGATCTTCAGGCAGATGAGGTTAAGAAGAAACTAAAGATGGACCACAGGATAGTAGCTCCAAGTCTAGATGGTCGAAGAGGTGGTCTCTTGTTAGTCTGGAAGAAGGAGGTGAGGATCTACTCCCAGACAACTACATTAGACTATATTGATGTGTGAGTTGAAGAATCGAATGGGGACACTTGGAGACTAACTTGTTTATACGGAGAACCTTGTTGGAATAACAAGGACCATACCTATAATAATTTACGTGAATTGCATTCACAAAATCTATCGTGGACAGTAATAGGGGACTTCAATGAGATTCTCTACTCTTCTGAAAAAGAAGGGGGAGCCCCTCGGCATCAGTCAAGAATGCAAGCTTTTCAGGATGCTTTATCAGACTGCTCCCTAGAAGATATTGGTTATGAAGGAGATAAGTTTACTTGGTTTCGAGGAGGATTAAGAGAAAGACTAGACAGGGCGGTGTCTAACCAGTCATGGGCGCAAATGCATCCTTGGGCAGGATTGATAAACCTGGAGATGGGAAAATCTGACCATCGGCCTATTTGTCTAGACACAAACCATCTCTGTGATGTAGCTGATCGCCAGAGGAAGGAAAGAAGATTTGAGGCACGTTGGTTAGCAGAAGATTCAGTGGATGAAATCGTCCGAACTGCATGGCAAAAAGCAGTACACAATGGCGTGTGTCCGAGCATACGAGACAAGCTTGAGTCTGTCCATAATCATCTGCATGAGTGGGATCGGACGGTACTCAAAAGTTCACAATCGAGGTTGAGGAAAGTTCAAAAAGAACTAGAGAAGCTCATGCGAGCTCCTATGAACGATGAAGTTAAGGCGAGGCAGAAGGAACTTACAGTTCTTATAGAAAACATACTGGAGCAAGACGAGATATATTGGGCCCAACGGGGCAGGGTGACTTGGTTGTGACATGGAGACCGGAACCGTTCATATTTCCAGCAGTACACTTCTATGCGGAGGAAGAAAAATCTGATTAAGCGTCTTAAGGACACTATGGATGGATGGGTGGAAAGAAATGACAGCCTTAAGCCCCTGGTGCGGGACTATTTTGTGTCATTGTTCACTTCAGAGGCAGGGGATACTGACCAGGGACTTCTAGCATCAGTGAAGCCAAGTGTTTCAGCTGCAATGAATGACTTTTTGTGCGTAGATTACACAGGGGATGAAGTTAAGAGGGCACTGTTCCAAATCGGGGACGTGAAGGCCCCTGGCCCGGACGGTCTCTACACTTCATTCTTCAAGAGATTCTGGCATATACTTGGTGATGAGCTCACCAAAGAGGTTCTTGATGCTATAAATAAGAAGAAAATACAAACCGTGTGGAATGCAACTAACATTGTGATTATCCCCAAGGTATACAATCCAGAGGTAATCACCCAATATAGACCGATTAGCTTGTGTAATGTGGTCTACAAAATTATCTCGAAGATGATAGCTAATAGATTGAAAAAGATACTTCCTGAAATTATATCCCCAACTCAGAGTGCTTTTGTCCCGGGTAGACTTATTACTGACAATGTTTTGGTTGCTTATGAGAGCTTTCATGCGATAAAGAAAAAGACCCATGGCTCCAATGGTTACTGTGCTATAAAACTGGACATGCACAAAGCATATGATAGAGTTGACCGGGGTTTCTTGCGTAACATGATGATGAGAATGGGATTTCAAGAAGAATGGGTGGAGATGATCATGGAATGCGTATCATCGGTAAGTTACAAGATTCGTTTTAATGGCACTGAAACTGATGAATTTGTGCCGACAAGGGGATTGAGACAGGGAGATCCGCTATCCCCGTACTTACTTCTAATTTGCTCAGAGGGTCTCTCAAGGCTTCTAGCTCATGAGGAGGATATTGGGAGAACTGAAGGAGTTAAAGTCTGTCGAAATGCGCCGTCTATATCACATCTTCTTTTTGTAGATGACTCCTTAATTTTAATGAAGGCTAATATGAGCAATGCAAGAACATCGAAGAAGGTGCTGGAAACTTACTGTCAAAGCTCTGGACAAATGGTTAGTAATGCCAAATCTAGTATTTATTTTAGCCCAAACACTGGTGTCTCTGTGAGAGAGGATATTTGCAGGGAATTAAATATATTAACTGAAGCTCTCTCCGATACATATTTGGGTCTCCCGACTATGGTTGGGGTGGACAGAAGTGACTGTTTCCAACACCTAATTGACCGAGTGTGCCAACGTCTGAAAGGCTGGAAGGAGAAAGTTTTGTCTATGCAGGGAAAGGAAATCTTGCTGAAATCTGTGGCGCAAGCAATACCTTCATATGCTATGTCAGTTTTCAAATTACCCAAAGGTATTTGCAAGGCCATAACTGATGAGATATCGGGATTCTGGTGGGGAGATGAGGAGGACAGAAAGAAAATGCACTGGTTTGCGTGGTGTAAGATGTGTACTCAAAAGAAGGAAGGGGGCATGGGATTTAGAGACCTTCATAGTTTCAACCTTGCTATGTTAGCAAAATAATGTTGGCGACTAATCCAGAACCCAGATTCTTTGTGTGCGCGTGTGTTAAGGGCTAAGTACTATCCCGATGGAAATATCCTAAAGGCTAGAGCAAAGAAGGGTTCCTCCTATACCTGGCAGAGTATTGTATCGGGAATTCAAACCTTTAACATGGGATGCATTTGGAGAGTTGGATCCAAAGCTGCAATTAATATTTGGAGCGATCCATGGATTCCATCTAGCCCGAGCAAAAAAGTTATAACTCCTAAAGGGAACATCATCCTATCTAAGGTTGATGAGCTCATTGACCCTAAGTCTGGTTCTTGGGATGAAATCCTAATCCGAGACATTTTTTCACCTGTCGATGCTCAACGTATACTACAAATCCCTTTGAATGTGCATAGCATGGATGATTTTATCGGGTGGAATTACACAAGATCGGGAACCTTTTCTGTATGTTCTGCATACCACCGAGAGTGGGAACATCAACATGGGCAACGAGGGTACAGAATAGATGGTCAAGGCAGGGTCAATTTGAATTCAATCTGGAAAGAAGTCTGGAAGTTAAGAATTCCAGGGAAGGTTAAAATATTTGCATGGGAAGTGTTGCATGGGTTTTTACCATGTTATGCGGTCCTTTCAGGAAGGCACATACGTACACCTATTCAATGCCCGATCTGCTCCTTGGGACCTGAGGACATACAACACTGCCTCTTCAAGTGTGCCAGAGTAAAAGATGTATGGAAGGACTTGGGACTTTGTGATGATGTGCAAAAAGCGGTTATGCAAGATAGGTCAGGATCAGTTACACTTGAATTTTTTGCTAAAACACAATCAGTCATCGGAGACTTGCCATCTGCTGAACTAGCACTACTTGCTGCATGGTTTCTTTGGTGGCAATGGCGACAGTTGGTGAGGGGCGAATCTGTGCAAAATGCAGAGCGATCTGCCATCTCCATCAAAGTTCTGCTGACCAATTTTATGCGAGTTGCTAACTCAAAGTCTCCAAAGCGTAAACTCGATCAGATTTGGAAGAAGCCATCCAAAGGATTCGTTAAAATAAATGTTGATGCTTCATTCGTCGCCAAAACATTGTCAGGAGCTTCTGGTGCAGTGGCCCGAGATGAGAATGGAAATTTTATTGCGGCTGCCTCATGGCTCATGCCTCACGTTCCTAATGTAGACTCAGCGGAAATGACTGCGATCAGAAATGGATTCTATTTGGCGGCGAGCATTGGCTGTAGCAAGCTGACAATTGAATCCGTAGCTCTTTTGTTGTTGATGCCATGAAAGGTGAGAACGATTATGCAGGACCTTCCATGCTAGTGATGATGGAGAGTAAACAACCGATGAAGGAATTTGGCCAAGTTAATTTCTCACATTGTTTTAGAGAGGCCAATGAGGTGGCGAATACTATAGCAAAATATGATTTTAGCTCCAGTACCTCTTGTGTTTGGGATGCTATTCCTGACTTTATTTCTTCTTCCCTTGTAAACGATCTTTCCATTATTTGAGGAATAAAGTCTCTTGATATCAAAAAAAAAGAGACATGTTATTTGTTGGGCGACTGATCTGCGTCGGCGCACCGGCCCAAATTTGGGCCGGTCCGCCCGCAGCCGTCCGATTTTGTCGCTGAGAACCGTTCGATGGCCCTCGTCTTCGTCAACACATTGGCGTAGAAGAAATCCCCTCTGCATCTCACTGTCTCCTTTGACTCGCCGTCCGCACGCGTCTCCCGTTGCCGTACTCATCTTAAGGTCGCAGCCCCCTCGCCTCGCCGCCGCACCACCGGCTTGCCTCGCCGCCGCACCACCGGCTCGCCTCGCTACCGCCGTCGATCATAGCCGTCTCCGGTCGTCTTTTTTAGCATCGTGCAGCATGCGTCCGTTCCCCCTCGCCCGTTGACAGTAGCCGCCTGCCCGCCCCTCGCCGGTGCTGCCCACCCTGCCCTCGCTCGTTCCTCAACACAATCAATGGCGATAACGCCATGGCTCGCCGCCGGCCACACTCCGTTGCCGCTGGTTGTAGCAAAATCTGGCACCGGTTGCAGCAAAAAATCACAGTAGCCAGATGCATCAAAAAAAATGTTTGAAGCTTTTCAAAATTAGGTTTGAAGCTTTGCATGTCAACGATTGCAGCTTTTTGTCATGTGCTCGCTGGTTGAATCTTTATATGAAGCCGGTTAAAGATTTCTTTAATGCGGGATGAAGCTTTTCAATTCAACAGTTGAAGCTCCTCAATTTAATGGATGCAGCTTTTTTGTCCTTGGTGCCCCGGCGATCAGTTTCTTCGTATTTTCGGTTGAAGCTTTCCCGTCGCTGGTTGTAGCTTTTCAGGCCATCGATTGCAGCTTTTGTTGCGGGAGTGCGCCGGCGACAAGCAACTCTGTTTGTCTTTTGAAACTTTTTATGTTGCCGGTTGAAGCTATTTGGGTCATTGGTTGTAGCATTTTGCGTGCCGGTTGCAGCTTCTCTCACGCGCGGCCATCAGGCGGCGGCGCGGCCATGGCGATGAGAGCAGCCATGGAAACGGCGCAGCAGCGTTGTCCCCGAGGGGTGCACGAAAAGCACAAGAGGCATGAGCTAATGGCCGGCCTGGATCCATGGAGTCTCCTGCTTGGGCAATCGCGAGGACGGAGTGGATGGAGGTGTTGGGGAGAAGATAAGGTACACGTGTTGCCTTCCCTGTAGCTAGCGCCAGCGAGGCGAAAGCGACCAGCCAAAGCGTTCCGCCGGCGCACCGCGCGTAAACACTTCCCTATTTTTTTTTTTGAGGGAAAAACACTTCCCTATTTGTTGTGTCCATTTGCTTCTTTATTTTTTGCTTCTTCTGTACTTCTTCCTTCCCATTTTATTAGGTGTACTAGTTTTCCCACGAAATCCCAAATAATTAGGCGCCGAAGCTTTGAGCCCCCGCTATTCTCTCGTACGGTTAGCATTCAAAGGAGATCGTGCATGCCATTGCGTATCCTCTGGTACGGTTAGCGATTTAAAGAGGAGATTGTGCATGCCTTTTCTTCTGAAGTCGTGGACTCCTCCCTCATGCCATGGCTGAACTAACGAACAACTCGTTCGCTAATTGTGCTCAATATTAATATGCCTAACAAAATGGATGAAGGAACCCTCAAAAAAAAATGGATGAAGGGATAGCAAATGTAACTTCGTGAACTTTCAAGCCTGGTTTTTCGTGTGTGTGTGTGTTTTTTTTTGCGAGGGAAAAGGGGACTTTATTACTTAAGGTGGAGAGTCTGCCATACAAATGCTAACAACTTCACTAGTCCCCGACCCAAACCACACCGCGATGCGAGGTGTGCATCTACCATACATAGCAAGGCAATGAGCGACCTTGTTCTGCGATCGGCTAATATGAGTAAAAACTATCTCCCTCGTACTATCAGCAATCAACACTTGAATCTCTTGCACCAGTGCCGTGAATATTGATCGATCCCGCGTGGGACTCTTAATCATCATTACCGCCTCCACACAGTCCATCTCGACAACAAGGGGAAGCAGGGTCCTGTGCATCGCAAGCTCGACGCCCTCTCTGCATGCCAATAGTACGCCCTCTATGCATGCCAATAGTTCCGCCTCCAGGGCGTTATCACATGTACGTATTTCCCTGCAGGCTGTGTAGATGATGGTGCCGGTTTTTCGTGTTTTTTTAAAATCGCATTTTTTTGTTTTACCCTGGGGGTTTTCCATTTTTTCTTCTTCTGTTTCTCGTTTTCCCTTTTTTTCTCTGTTTCTTCAAATGTGTGAACTGTTTAATTTAAAAAAAAAATTGGGAACTTTTTCTTAAATTTGTGAATCTTTTAATTTATCTCGAACTGTTTTTTGCAACTTGTTTTAGTGAACCTTTTCTGGAAATCCGCAAAAAAAAGTTCAATCTCGTTAACATTTTTTTAAGTTGATGTTTTCTTCTTCAAATCAGCGACAGTCTCGCGTAGTTGTTCCCGAGCCTGGACAGTTGGTATAAACCTAATTTTCAGTTTCTACCATTCATTTTTTCTATATTGGGTTAACAAAGCTGGAAACCAAGAAAGACATCAAAAAATCTCTAACCGATAATTTGGTTAACCGGATGATTCGGCTCGGTGCACATTTTGTATCGTAATTGCGGAACATGTTGAATTTATTTTAGCTATGTAGCATCCTTTCACATGCACTTTTATATAGCCGGATATGGCGCCACCGATGGGTGCTGAGGGAACCCTCGCGCCAACCTATTACGCAGCAAGGCACCTGCCGGCTAAGGAGAGTGGCGGAGCTGCTCGCGGCAGATGGGTCCTGGAGTATGGATCTTCTCCGTCGACACTTCCTCCCGGCGGACGTTGATGCGATATCCAGCATTCGCACCTCGCCGCGCTGCACCGACGACATCACCGCCTGGGCGCCGGAGAAGAACGGTATCTTCACTGTTCGTTCCGCCTATCGGTTTGCCATGGACGAGCGCGAAGGCATATTATAAGCAAACAAATTTGCAAGGCAAGCAAAAACTTCCTATGCATAGGCATATTATAAGCAAACACATCTAAGTCTAACAAACGACAGCCATTGGAAGATGGATGTACGTGGAGTGGCTGACAGTAGGGACCCACATGGTACATGGTCGCACGCAAGCAAGTACCTCCTTATTATGCGAAAACAAATGATTTCTCCCGCTGACAGGTTTGACCCACCAGTTACATCTTCGCACGCATGCAAGTGCCTCCATATTATGCGAAAAAAGTTTCCTCTCCCTCATAGCTGCGACCCACAAGCTACATCATTGCACGCAAGGAAGTGCCACCTTATTATGCGCAAAAAATGATTCCCCATGCTAGGTGGGACCCACCAGATTTGGACGCTGACTTGTGGGCCTACTAAGTTGACGCGTAAGCAGGGCTTTGTCAACTTAGTCAACAAACAATTCTAGGTGCAGTGACCGTTGGATGTTAATCCAACTGCTGTGATGCGTCTTCAGCCTCTGGTCTTCTTGTTCTAGCCGTCCAAACCTGCGCCCGCCGTACCGCCTGCTCTTGCCTCCCGTGGCATGCTATGCTACCACCGCTGGCCATGACATCCCTCTACTCACCCACACCTCCTGTTATTCTCCAGCGACGACAACCTCACATTGCAGCCGAAGCAGTCAGCCCTCGTACTCCCCTTCGCGTGGGCATCCACTATCGCGTCTTCTCCGGCTGCACGTCATTCCCTTCCTAGGCCTCACCGCCGTCCACCGCCTTGGTGCTCTCGGCGCGGCGTGGTCAACATAGTTAACGGAGGACAACCATCGGAAGAGGACTTTAGGCAGTGAGGCTGACTGCTCGACCCACCAGCTACATCTTCGAACACAAGGAAGTGTCTCCTTATTACTAGCAAAATAAAAATGATTCCTCCCCCTGACAGCTGGGACCCGACAGCTATATCTTCGCACGCAGGGAAGTGCATCCTTATCTTCCCTAACAGCTGGTACCCACCCGGTCGAAGCGTACATAGCGTTGTTTGTCTGGCCGCAAACGTGTATGTACATACTGGTCGATCAGTCTCTCTACAACGATGAACCGTGGCCGATCAAGTAACGGCATCTATAGTAGTAGATCCCCCGATGTATCAATTCCGGTAGTCCAGTCTAAACCATGTACATGTACGTACAACCACATGCCAAAAAATACGTCCATGTACGTACATCGGGCGGGGTCTCAAACGCCTACTCGCGCATACATACGACAAGGGCTCGTGTCCATGGAGAGGTAGCAGACGGCAGCAACAACGTCCTGTTCGTCGGCAGCCAACCGGCTGGGTCAGAACGGAGAAACTGCATCATGTTCATCAGGAGGCAACAAAATGCGTCGTGTTCATCGGAAGCCAACCGGCTTGGACGAAACAGCCGAAATGAGGCATGGCGTACCGCAGAACGGAGGAAATGGCCTTCTATTCGACCTCCTACAATCGAAACAGGATCCTGCTCATTGGGAGGGTTTTAGCGTACCACAAAATGGAGGAAACGAACTTATGTTGGAGTGCCTACCATCGAAACAGGGTCCTGTTCATCGGGAGGGGTGTGGCGTACCACAAAATGGAACTCCACGGGCTACTATTCATCCACCGTCTACTGCCTCTCGCTCCAGCCTCCTCGGAGGTACTGTTCATCCACCGCCGTCCTCCAGCCTCCACCGGCTATTGTTCATATAGCCTCCACGGGATCCTGCTCATCCACCCCAATCGGCTAGGGTGGCGGCCTCCTCGATGTCCTAATTATCCAGAGGCAATGGCCTACTACCACGGGTCCTATTCATCCAACCCCAACGGGAACTATTCATCCACAGCCAACCAACCGGCTTGACTCACCACGTCTCGACTCGTTCTACGTACCACGCGCATGGTAGCAGTGGTCACTATTCATTGAAAGGCAACCCAACACCGGCTGGCTACGTCTCGCACGGGGGCTCGATCAACTTCAGCAAGTAGCAACAGTGATTGATCGCTCGGGTTCAGTCAGTAGCGAATGAATCGCTTGGGTTCAGTTAACGGCCAAGGGATAGATTGCTCAGATTCAGTAACGTAGCTAGGTGTCTCGCTCGGGTTTAGTTAGAGCCCAACGCCTCAGACACACGCGCGCACGTGTACGAGAGAAACACGCAAACCATAGTGCATCGCTCGGCCCCGACCACCCACTGTAACCGGGAACTCCCAAATATTTTCCTCGCCCTCGCTTCTACAATGATTTTTTCCGTCATGGACGACCCAAAGAATGGCATGAAGGTGCGTCTCTAGCCCGCCCAGGATGAAAAGCCCATTTTCTGTCATGATTTTTTGTCATAGATATAAGAGCGCACCACATCTATGATGATACATGTTTTTGTCACAATTATCGTCATAGAAATGCCATAAGCATGACCGAAAAAAAATTGTTCGGGCCAAAATATCATGGATGTGTCTTTTTTTGTAGTGTACTTTCTTGAAGAAAATAACCGACTCCTGTGTTGCTCGGGAGGAGCTACCCGGTGAATCCCAAGCGCCGCCGCCAAGTCTTCCTCCTCACCGGAGCCATCCACTCCGCTGTCACCGCCGATGCATGCTGCTGTGGCGGCGGGGTTTGCCCACCTGGACGCGGTGCTCCCACCCGGCGGCGCGCTCCTCTACCATGGTGGCTTATTCCTGGAGGCGCAAACAACCATATTGATCCCGTTGTGGCTTGATATGTCTCCAACGTATCTATAATTTTTT
>NC_041387.1:620150917-620152169 GCF_002162155.2 Triticum dicoccoides | reverse complement strand
AGGAGGCCCAGGCGCGCCCAGGTGGGTGCTGCCCACCTCGGGTGCCCCCTGAACCACCTCTTTGCTATATAAATACCACAATATTCTAGAAACCCTAGGGTAGTCGACGGAATATTGATCCAGCCACCGTATAGTCCAGAACCACCAGATCCAATCTAGACACCGTCATGGAGGGGTTCACCACTTCCATTGGTGCCTCTCCTATGATGCGTGAGTAGTTCTTTGTAGACCTATGGGTCTGTAGTTAGTAGCTAGATGGCTTCCTATCTCTCTCTTGATTATCAATACAATGGTCTCTTGAAGATCCATATGATGTAAGTCTTTTGGTGGTGTGTTTGTTGGGATCTGTTGAACTTTGAGTTTATGATCAGATTTATGTTTTTATCCATGAAAGTTATTTGAGTCTTATTTGATCTCTTATATGCATGATTGCTTATAGCCTCGTATTTGTTCTCCGATATTTGGGTTTTGTTTGGCCAACTTGATCAATTTATCTTGCAATGGGAAGAGGTGCTTTGTAGTGGGTTCGATCTTACGGTGCTTGATCCCAGTGACAGAAGGGGAACCGACACGTATGTATCATTGGTACTAAGGATAACAAGATGAGATCTATATCTACCGCAACAGATAAACGGATCTCGTCTACATCATGTCATTGTTCTTATTACATTACTCCGTTTTCTCATGAACTTAATACACTAGATGCATGCTGGATAGCGGTTGATGTGTGGAGTAATAGTAGTAGATGCAGGCAGGAGTCGGTCTACTAATCTTGGATGTGATGCCTATGTAATGATCATTGCCTGGATATCGTCATGATTATTTGAAGTTCTATCAATTGCCCAACAATAATTGTTTTCGCATTTTCTATTTTTCTCGAGAGAAGCCACTAGTGAAACCTACGGCCCCGTGGTCTCTTTTCATCATATTTGCCTTTGCGATCTATTTTCTCTTGCATTTATTTTCAGATCTATTAAATCAAAAATACAAAAATACCTTGCTGCAATTTATTTGTTCCGCAATCTATTTATTCTATCTACCACTTTTACCTCACGTTATTTGCCTATCTTGAGGCGATGTACCCGAAAGGGATTGACAACCCCTTTAACACGTCGGGTTGCGAGTATTTATTATTTGTGTGCAGGTGTTGTTTACGTGGTGTGAGGAAGTTCTTCTACTAGTTCGATAACCTTGGTCTCATCACTGAGGGAAATACCTACCATCGCTATACAACATCACCCCTTCCTCTTTG
>NC_041387.1:620145204-620148176 GCF_002162155.2 Triticum dicoccoides | reverse complement strand
TATCCTCTTGATGCTTCATTATGAGTCAATAGAAAACGCCCTTTGTCAAAAAAATATCATACTTCCTTCGGTATTTTTTACTCTGCATATAAGATTTGTGTGAAGTCAAATTTTATAAGGTTTGACCAGATTTATATGAAAAAAGTATCAACAACTACAATAATATTGATTTTGTATTATGAGTGTTAATATATTTTTTCTATAAATTGGTCAAATTATGAACTTTGACTTCAGAGAAATCTAATATGCAGAATAAAAAGGAGCAGAGGGAGTACTTACCATTAAATCTCTCTACACCTCATAGTAAATGTAATTTATTCATAAATTTGGTCACTTTGTCTAAGGGGATATGCAAGACCAAATTATTTTGAGGGCTAGTATGGCACATTAGAGCGGACCCCTCAAATCCTATCCAAACGTCTGGGCGGATGGCCCGGTCCATAAAAAAGCCACCCAACCGGATCCTTCACTTTCCGCCTATACGTTGAGGCTGTCCTTGAACCCTAATATCCGACTCATCTATAAGGGTGTCTAGGCAGTCTACAAAGTTTGATTTGGCCCACCCCAGACCACTTTCTCTCTTTGTTTATTCTTTCTTTTCTTTCTCTCTCTTCGTCCTGACTAATCATATGCATGTGACTAGGTCTTTAGGGGAAAAGTTTGGGGGTGTGAGGGGTAAGTACATACATAGATAAATGAGGGCTTGAAACATCACGCGTGGACAAACGCCCAAACGTATTGGGGCTTAAACTAGACCTTCCGGTTGTAGATGGCCTTAGTCCTTCTTGAAAGTGCTGAAATGATACAATGTGTGATAAACAAAACTATGGAGGTTCCTTTTTAAGGGTTTCTTCCTGTGAATCAACTCGTTGATATTGTGGTCTTGATGGTTCTCTTCTTGTCTACAAACTAGTTGTCGTCATGAGGAAAACAACGACCACTTTGTCTCTACAACAACCGTTGCCACCTCCTAAGAAAAAATGGCGCTAGGATTTCCTTCTAAGGCTCCTCCGCCTTCGGCGGGCTTGTGACACTAGTGAGGTGGGGAAACCTTGGTCTAGGTTGTCTCTGTAGTCTTGGGCTGTCCTAAATTTAGTTAAGATTAATTCTAAGTGCTTGGCTAAAGGTGATGAGATGGTGGCATCATCGGCGACGAGGAATAAGTTCCTCATCGCCTTGTTCATGTTTCGATGTTGTTCTTTGGCCTCGAGGGCATGTTGAGCTGAACTTCGTCGGGGCCAGATCTTGGGCCTCAAATTTTTCTTTGTTTTGTCTAGGTGGTTGGCGGTGCCTGTGAAGAGGAATATGTTGCAAATCGGGGCATTTGAGATTTGTGTCCCCTCTTCTCTGTGCTCGAAGTTGGGTTTATCTTCTAGACCTCCTCGGTGTAATCTTCTCTAGGATGATGGTATGTCCAAATAGTGATTATCGACACCTTGTGACCTACATCAACGTCTCGATCAATGGTTCTTCAAACTCCTGAATTTTCAATAAGATTGCTCAACTAAAATGGAGGCCCAAAGAAGGCAGTGAGTTTTCTGCATGGCGCGTTCCCCGTGGATGCAGAACGAAGACGACTTGATTTCTTTAATGACTTGCTCATAATTTCTTATTCTTAAGGTAGTTTTGTGAGGACTGGTTTATATGTAATACTATATAAGTCTTATACCTTTTGGTAAAAATATATACAATATATAAAGTGGCAAAACAAGTCCGCACCAGGTGCATCCGCCGTTCTGGTTGGGGGCTCTCCCCCGGGCTACACGTGGTACAAACGAATAGTGCACTAGAAAACAGTTATTATGCATGAATGGTAATTTTGGATGAATAGTAAATTTGTATAAACTGTAATTTCGGACGAACATTAACTGTATTTAATCATTGCCACAGTTTGCCTTATATGAACATTATCGTGAACAGTACTTTTAGTAAAAAAAAGAACACAAGAAGATTAAACAAAGGGTAAAATTATCAAAAATATATATTTGAAAACAATATTATATCAAATAGGAGAGACATTTTTAAATTTACACAATTCTTTTTGCCAAGAGGCTATTCGGCGAACTAAAAAAAACAAATTAGCTCCTTTGTTTCTATTCTGAAAAACCCTATTTATATCTTTTGGCTTCCATAGATAGTGCACAGTAAACACAAGTATACCACTTAAAAGCCGATCAACAGAGTCATCAAGAAGATTCCTATGATATACGACCCCTTAGCTGCTCAATACTATGAAAAAAATAAATAGAAAATTGGCAAATCTTACGTTAAATTTTATATAGGTGGAGATCCAAAATTAAGCCACTCTCTTCATAATTCCTAAAGCTTTCTACATGTTTAGCCTCATCACACGCAAGTAAACCAAATTAGCATTCCGTGGCCTAATAGGCTAGGCCTAATTTTCAACTCAACAAAATTGTCCCTTGCAAATTTAAAATGATTCTTTCTGCATTTTATTCTAAATTTTTCCATGTTGTGACAGAGAAAAGGCATATACAACAAAATGAATAACTTATAGATAAAGTTTTATTCAAGTCTAGATTGTAAATTAGTTCACTCACCTAATCAATACCAAAGTTTCCTTTGAACTACTTGCGTTACTGAAACACTCAGCATCGATTGATTTTCCGTATGTATAGTGCTACAATGAACCCCAACAACAATTATTTCTGTATTCATGGGTGATGCGCAACTCTACACAAGACTTTGTGCCATGTGGCACTATACATTCATTGTTCAACCTCTCTCCTGCAACAATAGTCACTGCTATAAATCGAAGAGTGGCGTAGAGATTCAGCCAATCATCCACAAGATGAGCGAGGAAAAGGTGTTTTTCTCTTTCGCTGATAACTGGGAAGCCGTACAAGCATTCAAATATGCATATAAAGGAGACACTCCCCATGTGAACGGTGTGGCATACCGCTTCACCGTTGATCTTCTGCAGTCAAATCTAACAATGGTACGCAGGGATC
>NC_041387.1:620142368-620145194 GCF_002162155.2 Triticum dicoccoides | reverse complement strand
TAAGAGGGCTGAGCGGCAGGATTCTCATGCCTTGGATCGCAGCGACCGTTCTCAAGGGCGAGTTGCGTTCGGGTTGTTTTCAACGTACATATCCGTTGGTCTCGGGTGACTGCATATCTATCACTGCGGGACGCCTCCCCTAGTTGGGCTTGCTGACTGTTGCGTGGCAGGATCTTCCACATAGCGGCGTGAGGTGATGTGTATGCGATGACTTGAGGCAGTAGTGAAGGTTGTGCAGCAGCAGTGGCATTGAGAACAGCCGGAAAAAATATTTGTCGACCAGATCAGATATTCCTCCTCCTTTGTACGATGTCAGCTGATAATTTGTTGCCACAACAGAGGACAAAAGAGTAAAAGTTGGCATATGATGGTGTTGTCTGTACAGATCGGCCACCAGTTGCCACTTAGGAGGATGATGCTTGACTGCCTGACTATTCCTGTTGGGGATTTTTGGTAGTCCTATGACCTTCCTCCCTCGTCCATGGCGTTGTGTAGCGAGCAACTCTTGTTGGGGCTCAGTCTTTGTGAGGGCATGGTCATCATTTGCGTGGAATACGTCATGACCATGCGCACTTGTAGCTGTTGAGATCGTGGAAAGTGGAGGCGACAACATAGGAGGACTTCGAATTGGTGGTGCTTCTTAAGTATCTAGTCTTGAGCTCTAGGGTGAAAACCCATGGTAGGACCCTAGTTGGTCATACCTGGCAATGGTGTCGCTTTCTGTCGTGAACTTGTTGAAGGCTTTGCTTGGAGTTTGTTGAGACTTAATCTTCAGGGTGAAAATCCATGGTCTCACCTCTGATGGTTGGACCCGGCGATGACGGTGCTAGCATGTTGTTCCCTTCCTGAAGACGTTGCTGTTGAAGAATCTTACTTCAAGTCATATGTTGTCAAGATATGGTTGGTGCTGATGGTCGTTGCAGCATTTTGTCGATGGTTCTTTCGATGGCCTCAATTTTTCTCTCGCGTAGGCAAGCTTCGGTCTTGTATGACTTTGCTTTTGCCAACGTGGTTTTTTTGTGTGCGTGCGTTGATGTTGGCCGTGTGCATCTTAGCTATGCAGAGGCAGAGTGTATACTCATTATGTTTATATCCTCTTGATGCTTCATTATGAGTCAATAGAAAACGCCCTTTGTCAAAAAAATATCATACTTCCTTCGGTATTTTTTACTCTGCATATAAGATTTGTGTGAAGTCAAATTTTATAAGGTTTGACCAGATTTATATGAAAAAAGTATCAACAACTACAATAATATTGATTTTGTATTATGAGTGTTAATATATTTTTTCTATAAATTGGTCAAATTATGAACTTTGACTTCAGAGAAATCTAATATGCAGAATAAAAAGGAGCAGAGGGAGTACTTACCATTAAATCTCTCTACACCTCATAGTAAATGTAATTTATTCATAAATTTGGTCACTTTGTCTAAGGGGATATGCAAGACCAAATTATTTTGAGGGCTAGTATGGCACATTAGAGCGGACCCCTCAAATCCTATCCAAACGTCTGGGCGGATGGCCCGGTCCATAAAAAAGCCACCCAACCGGATCCTTCACTTTCCGCCTATACGTTGAGGCTGTCCTTGAACCCTAATATCCGACTCATCTATAAGGGTGTCTAGGCAGTCTACAAAGTTTGATTTGGCCCACCCCAGACCACTTTCTCTCTTTGTTTATTCTTTCTTTTCTTTCTCTCTCTTCGTCCTGACTAATCATATGCATGTGACTAGGTCTTTAGGGGAAAAGTTTGGGGGTGTGAGGGGTAAGTACATACATAGATAAATGAGGGCTTGAAACATCACGCGTGGACAAACGCCCAAACGTATTGGGGCTTAAACTAGACCTTCCGGTTGTAGATGGCCTTAGTCCTTCTTGAAAGTGCTGAAATGATACAATGTGTGATAAACAAAACTATGGAGGTTCCTTTTTAAGGGTTTCTTCCTGTGAATCAACTCGTTGATATTGTGGTCTTGATGGTTCTCTTCTTGTCTACAAACTAGTTGTCGTCATGAGGAAAACAACGACCACTTTGTCTCTACAACAACCGTTGCCACCTCCTAAGAAAAAATGGCGCTAGGATTTCCTTCTAAGGCTCCTCCGCCTTCGGCGGGCTTGTGACACTAGTGAGGTGGGGAAACCTTGGTCTAGGTTGTCTCTGTAGTCTTGGGCTGTCCTAAATTTAGTTAAGATTAATTCTAAGTGCTTGGCTAAAGGTGATGAGATGGTGGCATCATCGGCGACGAGGAATAAGTTCCTCATCGCCTTGTTCATGTTTCGATGTTGTTCTTTGGCCTCGAGGGCATGTTGAGCTGAACTTCGTCGGGGCCAGATCTTGGGCCTCAAATTTTTCTTTGTTTTGTCTAGGTGGTTGGCGGTGCCTGTGAAGAGGAATATGTTGCAAATCGGGGCATTTGAGATTTGTGTCCCCTCTTCTCTGTGCTCGAAGTTGGGTTTATCTTCTAGACCTCCTCGGTGTAATCTTCTCTAGGATGATGGTATGTCCAAATAGTGATTATCGACACCTTGTGACCTACATCAACGTCTCGATCAATGGTTCTTCAAACTCCTGAATTTTCAATAAGATTGCTCAACTAAAATGGAGGCCCAAAGAAGGCAGTGAGTTTTCTGCATGGCGCGTTCCCCGTGGATGCAGAACGAAGACGACTTGATTTCTTTAATGACTTGCTCATAATTTCTTATTCTTAAGGTAGTTTTGTGAGGACTGGTTTATATGTAATACTATATAAGTCTTATACCTTTTGGTAAAAATATATACAATATATAAAGTGGCAAAACAAGTCCGCACCAGGTGCATCCGCCGTT
>NC_041387.1:620094217-620141550 GCF_002162155.2 Triticum dicoccoides | reverse complement strand
AAAAAAAAGAACACAAGAAGATTAAACAAAGGGTAAAATTATCAAAAATATATATTTGAAAACAATATTATATCAAATAGGAGAGACATTTTTAAATTTACACAATTCTTTTTGCCAAGAGGCTATTCGGCGAACTAAAAAAAACAAATTAGCTCCTTTGTTTCTATTCTGAAAAACCCTATTTATATCTTTTGGCTTCCATAGATAGTGCACAGTAAACACAAGTATACCACTTAAAAGCCGATCAACAGAGTCATCAAGAAGATTCCTATGATATACGACCCCTTAGCTGCTCAATACTATGAAAAAAATAAATAGAAAATTGGCAAATCTTACGTTAAATTTTATATAGGTGGAGATCCAAAATTAAGCCACTCTCTTCATAATTCCTAAAGCTTTCTACATGTTTAGCCTCATCACACGCAAGTAAACCAAATTAGCATTCCGTGGCCTAATAGGCTAGGCCTAATTTTCAACTCAACAAAATTGTCCCTTGCAAATTTAAAATGATTCTTTCTGCATTTTATTCTAAATTTTTCCATGTTGTGACAGAGAAAAGGCATATACAACAAAATGAATAACTTATAGATAAAGTTTTATTCAAGTCTAGATTGTAAATTAGTTCACTCACCTAATCAATACCAAAGTTTCCTTTGAACTACTTGCGTTACTGAAACACTCAGCATCGATTGATTTTCCGTATGTATAGTGCTACAATGAACCCCAACAACAATTATTTCTGTATTCATGGGTGATGCGCAACTCTACACAAGACTTTGTGCCATGTGGCACTATACATTCATTGTTCAACCTCTCTCCTGCAACAATAGTCACTGCTATAAATCGAAGAGTGGCGTAGAGATTCAGCCAATCATCCACAAGATGAGCGAGGAAAAGGTGTTTTTCTCTTTCGCTGATAACTGGGAAGCCGTACAAGCATTCAAATATGCATATAAAGGAGACACTCCCCATGTGAACGGTGTGGCATACCGCTTCACCGTTGATCTTCTGCAGTCAAATCTAACAATGGTACGCAGGGATCGAAGAATTACAGTGTGTATGAAAAGGATTCCTCTATATAAATCATTGCAACCAGCTCGACCTCAAACCCATTGGCATTCCTTTTCTCATCTTAAAATAGAAAACAACATTCATGCACGCGCGGGATGAGCCATCGGTGCGGCGGCCGCGCCTTCCGCCTGCTAGTAATAATACTATAGTTGTAGCCGTGGTGTTTGCTGAATCGGCTGGAGCATAGTCAATAAGTAGTTGTCTGGCACAAAGTAGATTTGCCAGAAAAAATAGAAGCATATGTCAAGAGATGTGTGACTGTATCATAATCTCTATCTCCATACCGCTTCATAATAAAGGATAGGATGGTCTTTCTAGAAAATAGGCTGCCCACGCCGATACGAGGTGTATGTATTTTTAGCCCACGTCTTGTTTTCTATTTCGTTTTAAATCTTCAAAAAATGTGCAACATAGGAGATTCCAACTGCAACCCTCAAGGTTTACTTCAAGTTTTTCTTGTGGTTGGGAGTGGTTGGAGTACCACCAAGGATAATGAAACTCATAAGCTGGAACTGTCGGGGCCTCCTTGGTGCCCCGACATTCCGCTCGCTTCTCGATATTCAGAGAAGGCATAGCCCAGATGTCTTGTTCCTGTCTGAGACGCACCTTGATGATCTTCAGGCAGATGAGGTTAAGAAGAAACTAAAGATGGACCACAGGATAGTAGCTCCAAGTCTAGATGGTCGAAGAGGTGGTCTCTTGTTAGTCTGGAAGAAGGAGGTGAGGATCTACTCCCAGACAACTACATTAGACTATATTGATGTGTGAGTTGAAGAATCGAATGGGGACACTTGGAGACTAACTTGTTTATACGGAGAACCTTGTTGGAATAACAAGGACCATACCTATAATAATTTACGTGAATTGCATTCACAAAATCTATCGTGGACAGTAATAGGGGACTTCAATGAGATTCTCTACTCTTCTGAAAAAGAAGGGGGAGCCCCTCGGCATCAGTCAAGAATGCAAGCTTTTCAGGATGCTTTATCAGACTGCTCCCTAGAAGATATTGGTTATGAAGGAGATAAGTTTACTTGGTTTCGAGGAGGATTAAGAGAAAGACTAGACAGGGCGGTGTCTAACCAGTCATGGGCGCAAATGCATCCTTGGGCAGGATTGATAAACCTGGAGATGGGAAAATCTGACCATCGGCCTATTTGTCTAGACACAAACCATCTCTGTGATGTAGCTGATCGCCAGAGGAAGGAAAGAAGATTTGAGGCACGTTGGTTAGCAGAAGATTCAGTGGATGAAATCGTCCGAACTGCATGGCAAAAAGCAGTACACAATGGCGTGTGTCCGAGCATACGAGACAAGCTTGAGTCTGTCCATAATCATCTGCATGAGTGGGATCGGACGGTACTCAAAAGTTCACAATCGAGGTTGAGGAAAGTTCAAAAAGAACTAGAGAAGCTCATGCGAGCTCCTATGAACGATGAAGTTAAGGCGAGGCAGAAGGAACTTACAGTTCTTATAGAAAACATACTGGAGCAAGACGAGATATATTGGGCCCAACGGGGCAGGGTGACTTGGTTGTGACATGGAGACCGGAACCGTTCATATTTCCAGCAGTACACTTCTATGCGGAGGAAGAAAAATCTGATTAAGCGTCTTAAGGACACTATGGATGGATGGGTGGAAAGAAATGACAGCCTTAAGCCCCTGGTGCGGGACTATTTTGTGTCATTGTTCACTTCAGAGGCAGGGGATACTGACCAGGGACTTCTAGCATCAGTGAAGCCAAGTGTTTCAGCTGCAATGAATGACTTTTTGTGCGTAGATTACACAGGGGATGAAGTTAAGAGGGCACTGTTCCAAATCGGGGACGTGAAGGCCCCTGGCCCGGACGGTCTCTACACTTCATTCTTCAAGAGATTCTGGCATATACTTGGTGATGAGCTCACCAAAGAGGTTCTTGATGCTATAAATAAGAAGAAAATACAAACCGTGTGGAATGCAACTAACATTGTGATTATCCCCAAGGTAGACAATCCAGAGGTAATCACCCAATATAGACCGATTAGCTTGTGTAATGTGGTCTACAAAATTATCTCGAAGATGATAGCTAATAGATTGAAAAAGATACTTCCTGAAATTATATCCCCAACTCAGAGTGCTTTTGTCCCGGGTAGACTTATTACTGACAATGTTTTGGTTGCTTATGAGAGCTTTCATGCGATAAAGAAAAAGACCCATGGCTCCAATGGTTACTGTGCTATAAAACTGGACATGCACAAAGCATATGATAGAGTTGACCGGGGTTTCTTGCGTAACATGATGATGAGAATGGGATTTCAAGAAGAATGGGTGGAGATGATCATGGAATGCGTATCATCGGTAAGTTACAAGATTCGTATTAATGGCACTGAAACTGATGAATTTGTGCCGACAAGGGGATTGAGACAGGGAGATCCGCTATCCCCGTACTTACTTCTAATTTGCTCAGAGGGTCTCTCAAGGCTTCTAGCTCATGAGGAGGATATTGGGAGAACTGAAGGAGTTAAAGTCTGTCGAAATGCGCCGTCTATATCACATCTTCTTTTTGTAGATGACTCCTTAATTTTAATGAAGGCTAATATGAGCAATGCAAGAACATCGAAGAAGGTGCTGGAAACTTACTGTCAAAGCTCTGGACAAATGGTTAGTAATGCCAAATCTAGTATTTATTTTAGCCCAAACACTGGTGTCTCTGTGAGAGAGGATATTTGCAGGGAATTAGATATATTAACTGAAGCTCTCTCCGATACATATTTGGGTCTCCCGACTATGGTTGGGGTGGACAGAAGTGACTGTTTCCAACACCTAATTGACCGAGTGTGCCAACGTCTGAAAGGCTGGAAGGAGAAAGTTTTGTCTATGCAGGGAAAGGAAATCTTGCTGAAATCTGTGGCGCAAGCAATACCTTCATATGCTATGTCAGTTTTCAAATTACCCAAAGGTATTTGCAAGGCCATAACTGATGAGATATCGGGATTCTGGTGGGGAGATGAGGAGGACAGAAAGAAAATGCACTGGTTTGCGTGGTGTAAGATGTGTACTCAAAAGAAGGAAGGGGGCATGGGATTTAGAGACCTTCATAGTTTCAACCTTGCTATGTTAGCAAAATAATGTTGGCGACTAATCCAGAACCCAGATTCTTTGTGTGCGCGTGTGTTAAGGGCTAAGTACTATCCCGATGGAAATATCCTAAAGGCTAGAGCAAAGAAGGGTTCCTCCTATACCTGGCAGAGTATTGTATCGGGAATTCAAACCTTTAACATGGGATGCATTTGGAGAGTTGGATCCAAAGCTGCAATTAATATTTGGAGCGATCCATGGATTCCATCTAGCCCGAGCAAAAAAGTTATAACTCCTAAAGGGAACATCATCCTATCTAAGGTTGATGAGCTCATTGACCCTAAGTCTGGTTCTTGGGATGAAATCCTAATCCGAGACATTTTTTCACCTGTCGATGCTCAACGTATACTACAAATCCCTTTGAATGTGCATAGCATGGATGATTTTATCGGGTGGAATTACACAATATCGGGAACCTGTTCTGTATGTTCTGCATACCACCGAGAGTGGGAACATCAACATGGGCAACGAGGGTACAGAATAGATGGTCAAGGCAGGGTCAATTTGAATTCAATCTGGAAAGAAGTCTGGAAGTTAAGAATTCCAGGGAAGGTTAAAATATTTGCATGGGAAGTGTTGCATGGGTTTTTACCATGTTATGCGGTCCTTTCAGGAAGGCACATACGTACACCTATTCAATGCCCGATCTGCTCCTTGGGACCTGAGGACATACAACACTGCCTCTTCAAGTGTGCCAGAGTAAAAGATGTATGGAAGGACTTGGGACTTTGTGATGATGTGCAAAAAGCGGTTATGCAAGATAGGTCAGGATCAGTTACACTTGAATTTTTTGCTAAAACACAATCAGTCATCGGAGACTTGCCATCTGCTGAACTAGCGCTACTTGCTGCATGGTTTCTTTGGTGGCAATGGCGACAGTTGGTGAGGGGCGAATCTGTGCAAAATGCAGAGCGATCTGCCATCTCCATCAAAGTTCTGCTGACCAATTTTATGCGAGTTGCTAACTCAAAGTCTCCAAAGCGTAAACTCGATCAGATTTGGAAGAAGCCATCCAAAGGATTCGTTAAAATAAATGTTGATGCTTCATTCGTCGCCAAAACATTGTCAGGAGCTTCTGGCGCAGTGGCCCGAGATGAGAATGGAAATTTTATTGCGGCTGCCTCATGGCTCATGCCTCACGTTCCTAATGTAGACTCAGCGGAAATGACTGCGATCAGAAATGGATTCTATTTGGCGGCGAGCATTGGCTGTAGCAAGCTGACAATTGAATCCGTAGCTCTTTTGTTGTTGATGCCATGAAAGGTGAGAACGATTATGCAGGACCTTCCATGCTAGTGATGATGGAGAGTAAACAACCGATGAAGGAATTTGGCCAAGTTAATTTCTCACATTGTTTTAGAGAGGCCAATGAGGTGGCGAATACTATAGCAAAATATGATTTTAGCTCCAGTACCTCTTGTGTTTGGGATGCTATTCCTGACTTTATTTCTTCTTCCCTTGTAAACGATCTTTCCATTATTTGAGGAATAAAGTCTCTTGATATCAAAAAAAAAGAGACATGTTATTTGTTGGGCGACTGATCTGCGTCGGCGCACCGGCCCAAATTTGGGCCGGTCCGCCCGCAGCCGTCCGATTTTGTCGCTGAGAACCGTTCGATGGCCCTCGTCTTCGTCAACACATTGGCGTAGAAGAAATCCCCTCTGCATCTCACTGTCTCCTTTGACTCGCCGTCCGCACGCGTCTCCCGTTGCCGTACTCATCTTAAGGTCGCAGCCCCCTCGCCTCGCCGCCGCACCACCGGCTTGCCTCGCCGCCGCACCACCGGCTCGCCTCGCTACCGCCGTCGATCATAGCCGTCTCCGGTCGTCTTTTTTAGCATCGTGCAGCATGCGTCCGTTCCCCCTCGCCCGTTGACAGTAGCCGCCTGCCCGCCCCTCGCCGGTGCTGCCCACCCTGCCCTCGCTCGTTCCTCAACACAATCAATGGCGATAACGCCATGGCTCGCCGCCGGCCACACTCCGTTGCCGCTGGTTGTAGCAAAATCTGGCACCGGTTGCAGCAAAAAATCACAGTAGCCAGATGCATCAAAAAAAATGTTTGAAGCTTTTCAAAATTAGGTTTGAAGCTTTGCATGTCAACGATTGCAGCTTTTTGTCATGTGCTCGCTGGTTGAATCTTTATATGAAGCCGGTTAAAGATTTCTTTAATGCGGGATGAAGCTTTTCAATTCAACAGTTGAAGCTCCTCAATTTAATGGATGCAGCTTTTTTGTCCTTGGTGCCCCGGCGATCAGTTTCTTCGTATTTTCGGTTGAAGCTTTCCCGTCGCTGGTTGTAGCTTTTCAGGCCATCGATTGCAGCTTTTGTTGCGGGAGTGCGCCGGCGACAAGCAACTCTGTTTGTCTTTTGAAACTTTTTATGTTGCCGGTTGAAGCTATTTGGGTCATTGGTTGTAGCATTTTGCGTGCCGGTTGCAGCTTCTCTCACGCGCGGCCATCAGGCGGCGGCGCGGCCATGGCGATGAGAGCAGCCATGGAAACGGCGCAGCAGCGTTGTCCCCGAGGGGTGCACGAAAAGCACAAGAGGCATGAGCTAATGGCCGGCCTGGATCCATGGAGTCTCCTGCTTGGGCAATCGCGAGGACGGAGTGGATGGAGGTGTTGGGGAGAAGATAAGGTACACGTGTTGCCTTCCCTGTAGCTAGCGCCAGCGAGGCGAAAGCGACCAGCCAAAGCGTTCCGCCGGCGCACCGCGCGTAAACACTTCCCTATTTTTTTTTTTGAGGGAAAAACACTTCCCTATTTGTTGTGTCCATTTGCTTCTTTATTTTTTGCTTCTTCTGTACTTCTTCCTTCCCATTTTATTAGGTGTACTAGTTTTCCCACGAAATCCCAAATAATTAGGCGCCGAAGCTTTGAGCCCCCGCTATTCTCTCGTACGGTTAGCATTCAAAGGAGATCGTGCATGCCATTGCGTATCCTCTGGTACGGTTAGCGATTTAAAGAGGAGATTGTGCATGCCTTTTCTTCTGAAGTCGTGGACTCCTCCCTCATGCCATGGCTGAACTAACGAACAACTCGTTCGCTAATTGTGCTCAATATTAATATGCCTAACAAAATGGATGAAGGAACCCTCAAAAAAAAATGGATGAAGGGATAGCAAATGTAACTTCGTGAACTTTCAAGCCTGGTTTTTCGTGTGTGTGTGTGTTTTTTTTTGCGAGGGAAAAGGGGACTTTATTACTTAAGGTGGAGAGTCTGCCATACAAATGCTAACAACTTCACTAGTCCCCGACCCAAACCACACCGCGATGCGAGGTGTGCATCTACCATACATAGCAAGGCAATGAGCGACCTTGTTCTGCGATCGGCTAATATGAGTAAAAACTATCTCCCTCGTACTATCAGCAATCAACACTTGAATCTCTTGCACCAGTGCCGTGAATATTGATCGATCCCGCGTGGGACTCTTAATCATCATTACCGCCTCCACACAGTCCATCTCGACAACAAGGGGAAGCAGGGTCCTGTGCATCGCAAGCTCGACGCCCTCTCTGCATGCCAATAGTACGCCCTCTATGCATGCCAATAGTTCCGCCTCCAGGGCGTTATCACATGTACGTATTTCCCTGCAGGCTGTGTAGATGATGGTGCCGGTTTTTCGTGTTTTTTTAAAATCGCATTTTTTTGTTTTACCCTGGGGGTTTTCCATTTTTTCTTCTTCTGTTTCTCGTTTTCCCTTTTTTTCTCTGTTTCTTCAAATGTGTGAACTGTTTAATTTAAAAAAAAAATTGGGAACTTTTTCTTAAATTTGTGAATCTTTTAATTTATCTCGAACTGTTTTTTGCAACTTGTTTTAGTGAACCTTTTCTGGAAATCCGCAAAAAAAAGTTCAATCTCGTTAACATTTTTTTAAGTTGATGTTTTCTTCTTCAAATCAGCGACAGTCTCGCGTAGTTGTTCCCGAGCCTGGACAGTTGGTATAAACCTAATTTTCAGTTTCTACCATTCATTTTTTCTATATTGGGTTAACAAAGCTGGAAACCAAGAAAGACATCAAAAAATCTCTAACCGATAATTTGGTTAACCGGATGATTCGGCTCGGTGCACATTTTGTATCGTAATTGCGGAACATGTTGAATTTATTTTAGCTATGTAGCATCCTTTCACATGCACTTTTATATAGCCGGATATGGCGCCACCGATGGGTGCTGAGGGAACCCTCGCGCCAACCTATTACGCAGCAAGGCACCTGCCGGCTAAGGAGAGTGGCGGAGCTGCTCGCGGCAGATGGGTCCTGGAGTATGGATCTTCTCCGTCGACACTTCCTCCCGGCGGACGTTGATGCGATATCCAGCATTCGCACCTCGCCGCGCTGCACCGACGACATCACCGCCTGGGCGCCGGAGAAGAACGGTATCTTCACTGTTCGTTCCGCCTATCGGTTTGCCATGGACGAGCGCGAAGGCATATTATAAGCAAACAAATTTGCAAGGCAAGCAAAAACTTCCTATGCATAGGCATATTATAAGCAAACACATCTAAGTCTAACAAACTTCCTATGCATAGGCATATTATAAGCAAACAAATTTGCAAGGCAAGCAAAAACTAGCATATGCAAGGAAGAAGAAAGAGACGATAGCAATCTCAACAAGACGAGAGGTAATTTAGTAAGATAAAAATTTCTACAACCATATTTTCCTCTCTCATAATAATTACATGTGGGATCATAAGTAAATTCAACAAAATAGCTATTACATAAAATATTTTCAACACGATCCACATACATGCAAACTCGGCACTCTTCCAAAATAGTGGGATTAACATTAACTAAAGTCATGACCTCTCCAAGCCCACTTTTATCAATAATTTCATAAGATTGATCAAAATCCAAACATGTGGGATCTAAAGTTGACACTCTTCCAAACCCACATTCAATAATATTGCAAACACTATTATCAATCTCATATTCATCATGGGGTTAAATAAATTTTCAAGATCATAAGAAGAATCACCCCAATCATGATCATTGCAACAAGTAGTAGACATAGCAAAACTAGCATCCCCAAGCTTAGGGTTTTGCATATTATTAGCACAATTGACATCAAGAGAATTTATAGTAAAATCATTGCAATCATGCCTTTTATTCAAGGAGTTACCGTGAATCTCTTCATAAATTTCTTCATCGCAATTTCCAGATTCACGAATTTCAAGCAGAACTTCATAAAGATAATCTAGTGCACAAAACTCACTAGCAATTGGTTCATCATAATTGGATCCATTAAAAATATTAGCAAGCGGATGAGGATCCATAGATCTTAGGTTCTCTGTTTAGCAATAAATAATCAACTATTCCAACCAAACAAGCAAACGAGCCAAGTAAGACACCAAAGCAAAAGAAAAAACAAACAGAAGAAGGGCGAATAAAACGGCAATGGTGAAGTGGGGGAAAGGAAAACGAGAGGCAAAATGGCAAATAATGTAATGCGAGGGAGATGAGTTTGTGATGGATACTTGGTATGTCATGACTTGAGCGAAGACCTCCCCGACAACGGTGCTAGAAATACTTCTTGCTACCTCTTGAGCATGCGTTGGTTTGTCCCTTGAAGAGGAAAGGGTGATGCAGCAAAGTAGCGTAAGTATTTCCATTAGTTTTGAGAACCAAGGTATCAATCCAGTAGGAGGCTCCTCAATTAAAAGTCCCACTCACCTACACAAACAAAAAAGAACCTCGCAACCAACGCGATAAAGGGGTTGCCAATCCCTTCACGGTAACTAACAAAAGTGAGATCTGATAGAGATAATATGATAAGATAAATATTTTTGGTATTTTTATGATATAGATTGGAAAATAAAAAATGCAAATAAAAGTACATAGAGAACTTATATGATAAAAGATAGACCCGGGGGCCATAGGTTTCACTAGTGGCTTCTCTCAAGATAGCATAATTGTTACGGTGAGTGAACAAATTACTGTCGAGCAATTGATAGAAAAGTGCATAGTTATGAGATTATCTAGGCATGATCATTTATATAGGCATCACATCCGCAACAAATAGACTGAAACGCTTCTGCATCTACTACTATTACTCCACATATCGATCGACTCCTGCATGCATCTAGAGTGTTAAGTTCATAAGAACAGAGTAATGCATTAAGCAAGATGACATGATGTAGAGGGATAAACTCAAGCAATATGATATAAACCCCATCTTTTTATCCTCGATGGCAACAATACAATACGTGCCTTACTGCCCCTGCTGTCACTAGGAAAGGACACCACAAGATTGAACCCAAAGCTAAGCACTTCTCCCATTGCTAGAAAGATCAATCTAGTAGGCCAAACCAAACTGATAATTCGAAGAGACTTGCAAAGATAACCAATCATACATAAAAGAATTCAGAGGAGATTCAAATATTTCTCATAGATAAACTTAATCATAAACCCACAATTCATAGGATCTCGACAAACACACCACAAAAAGAGTTACATCAAATAGATGTCCAAGAAGAGGAAGGAGAACTTTGTATTGAGAATCAAAGAGAGAGAAGAAGCCATCTAGCTAATAACTATGGACCCGAAGGTCTGTGGTAAACTACTCACAACTCATCTGAGAGGCCTTGGTGATGATGGGGAGGCCCTCCATGGTCGATTCCCCCTCCGGCGGAGCGCCGACGAAGGCTCCAAGATGGGATCTCGCGGATACAGAAAGTTGTCATGGTGGAAATAGTTTTTCGTGGTGCTCCTGGATGTTTTCGGGGTCCGTGGATATGTATAGGAGGAAGAACTAGGTCGGTGGACGCTCGAGGGCCCCACATGGGTGGGGGGCGCACCCACCCTTACAGGGCGCGCCGGGCACCCTCGTGGCCGCCTCGTTCTCTTCTTGATGTCCACTCCAAGTCTCCTGGATTGCGTTTGTTCCAAAAAGATCGCTCCCAAAGGTTTCATTCTGCTTGGACTCCTTTTGATATTGCTTTCCTTCGAAACACTAAAATAGGCAAAAAAACAACAGTTCGGGATGGGCCTCCGGTTAGTAGGTTAGTCCCAAAAGTGATATAAAAGTGTAGAGTAAAGCCCATAAACATCCAAAACAGGTAATAAAATAGCATGGAACAATCAAAAATTATCGATACGTTGGAGACGTATCACATGTGCGTAGTACTTTGTTTCAATAACTTGTAGATTTTTGCAATAAGTATATGAGTTCTTTATGACTAATGTTGAGTCCATGGATTATACGCACTCTCACCCTTCCACCATTGCTAGCCTCTCTTGTGCCGCGCAACTTTCGCCGGTACCATGCACCCACCATATACCTTCCTCAAAACAGCCACCATACCTACCTATTATGACATTTCCATAGCCATTCTGAGATATATTGCCATGCAACTTTCCACCATTCCGTTTATTATGACACGCTCCATCATTGTCATATTGCTTTTGCATGATCATGTAGTTGACATCATATTTGTGGCAAAGCCACCTTGATAATTCTTTGATACATGTCACTCTTGATTCATTGCGTATCCCGGTACACCGCCGGAGGCATCCACATGGAGTCAAATTTTGTTCTAAGTATTGAGTTTTAATTCTTGAGTTGTAAGTAAATAAAATTGTGATGATCTTCATTATTAGAGCATTGTCCCAAGTGAGGAAAGGATGATGGAGACTATGATCACAAGTCGGGAAGAGACTCTGGAGTTTATGAAAAATAAAAGAGGCCAAAGAAGCCCAAATAAAAAAGAGGCCAAAGAAGCCCACCAAAATAATTTTTTTAGAGAAATTGAGAGAAGGGACAATGTTACTATCCTTTTTTCCACACTTGTGCTTCAAAGTAGCACCATGATCTTCATGATAGAGAGTCTCTTATGTTTTCACTTTCATATACTAGTGGGAATTTCACATTATAGAACTTGGCTTGTATATTCCAATGATGGGCTTCCTCAAAATGCCCTAGGTCGTCGTGAGCAAGCAAGTTGGATGTACACCCACTTAGTTCTTTTGTTGAGCTTTCATACACTTATAACTCGAGTGCATCTGTTGCATGGCAATCCCTACTCACTCACATTGATATCTATTAATGGGCATCTCCATAGCCCGTTGATATGCCCAGTTGATGTGAGACTATGTTATCTTTTTTTGTCTTCTCCACAACCACCATTCTATTCCACTTATAGTTCAATGTCCATGGCTCACGCTCATGTATTGCGTGAAAGTTGAAAAAGTTTGAGAACATAAAACTATGAAACAATTGATTGGCTTGTCATCGGGGTTGTGCATGATTTAAATATTTTGTGTGAGGAAGATAGAGCATAGCCAGACTATATGATTTTGTAGGGATAGCTTTCTTTAGCCATGTTATTTTGAGAAGACATGATTGCTTTCTTAGTATGTTTGAAGTATTATTGTTTTCATGTCAATATGAACTATTATCTTGAATCATTTGGATCTGAACATTCATGCCACAATAAAGTAAATTACATTGAGAAATATGCTAGTTAGCATTCCACATCAAAAATTCTGTTTTTATCATTTACCTACTCGAGGACGAGCAGGAATTAAGCTTGGGGATGCTTGATACGTCTCCAATGTATCTATAATTTTTTATTGTTCCATTCTATTATATTACCCGTTTTGGATGTTTATGGGCTTTACTATACACTTTTATATCATTTTTGGGACTAAACTACTAACTGGAGGCCGAGCCCGAATTGCTGTTTTTTGCCTATCTCAGTGTTTCGCAGAAAAGGAATGTCAAACGGAGCCCAAACGGAATGAAACCTTCGGAAGCGATCTTTTTGGAACAAACGCAATCCAGGAAACTTGGAGTGCACATCAAGAAGCAGCCGAGGTGGCCACGAGGGTGCAAGGCGTGCCCTAGGGGGGCGCCCCCTGCCTCATGGGCCCCTCATGGCTCCCCTGGCCGACTTCTTTTGTCTATATATATCTACGTACCCCGAAAACATCCAGGGGCACCACGAAAAACTATTTCCACCGCTGCAACCTTATGTACCCGTGAGATCCCATCTTGGAGCCTTTTTCGGCGCTTCGCCAGAGGGGGAATCGATCACGGAGGGCTTCTACATCATCGCCAAGGCCTCTCTGATGAGTTGTGAGTAGTTTACCACAGACCTACGGGTCCATAGTTATTAGCTAGATGGCTTCTTCTCTCTCTTTGAATCTAAATACAAAGTTCTCCTCGATCTTCTTGGAGATCTATCAATATAACTCTTTTTGTGATGTGTTTGTCGAGATCCGATGAATTGTGGGTTTATGATCAAGTTTATCTATGAGAAATATGTTAATCTCCTCTGAATTCTTTTATGCATGATTTGATATCTTTGCAAGTCTCTTCGAATTATCGGCTTAGTTTGGCCTACTAGATTGATCTTTCTTGCCATGGGAGAAGTGCTTAGCTTTGGTTTCAATCTTGCGGTGTCCTTTCCCAATGACAGTAGGGGCAGCAAGGCACGTATTGTATTGTTGCCATCGAGGATAAAAATACGGGGTTTATATCATGTTGCTTGAGTTTATCCCTCTACATCATGTCATCTTCTTAATGCGTTACTCTATATCAAGATCTTGCTGTGCATCCATCTACTAGACCTAACTTTTAGTTGCTGCAAGGACTGGTGAGATACAAGGGCTACATCTGGGTGGGGAATAACTTGGAGCTGTAGGATAGGATTTTCTCTGCTTTCCATGATAGCCCTATTGGTGGTCATTCTAGGTTTCCTGTCACCTATCACAAAATCCACTCCTTATTTAGATGGACTGGCATGAATTTTTTTATTAAAGATAAGGTGCAATCCAGTTTAGTGTGTCGGCAAGCTAAGCTTGAGACAGTGAAGTACCCAGGGTTGTTATCTCCATTACCAGTTCCGAACAAAGCTTGGGAGACTATTACAATGGATTTCATTACTAGGTTACCTCCTTCCTATTAGTTCTATTGCATCTTGGTGGTCATAGACAAGTTTACAAAATATGTCCATTTCATGCCCCTCAAACACCCCTTTTCTGCATAGATAGTTGCTGAGGTGTTCCTAGACAATGTATATAAACTGCATGGTATGCCAGAGTATATTGTTTCTGACAGAGACCCTGTTTTCACCAGTAATTTTTGGCAAACACTGACTCAAAGAACTAGCACCCAGCTAAATATGAGTTTTGCCTACCACCCTGCTACTGATGGGTAAACTGAGAGAGTCAACGAGCAAATTGAATGTTACGTCAGAAGTTTCATCAGCTCTCATCCTTCCAAGTGGAGTAAGTGGTTATCCATGTGAAAGCACAAGTTCTCCCTTGGTGATTTTGGTAATTAATGAGAACATATCTCTTTTTGGACTAATACCTTTATCGAGTACATTTCAGATGAGTTCAACAATGGCGTGTCAAGGAAAAGAGGATGTGGAACCCCTTCAAAATGCTAAGGACAAAGATTGGCAAAGGCTCAAGACTCTTCATTTCCATTTTAGTGACCCAAGATCACATTGAGTCCATAGGAAAGTCAATACTATTAAAAGGGGATGAGGTGTTGCTTAATGGTCTACTTGCTCAAAGTGCTTAGTGATATTGCTCCGAAACCCTTAGCCACTTTCTCATTTCCACATATGTACAAAACCTAAAGTCCAACTCGGCCCCACAAATTTGATCTATCCGGCGCCACCGAGTTCATTTGACATAGCCAGTGCCAGAAACCCTAGTCAATTCGGTCTCACCGATACGGCTCTTGGTCTTACCGAGTTCATGCGATCGGTCTCACCGAGTTCATGCGATCGGTCTCACCGAGATGAGGTTTTTCCCTATCCCTAGCACATCGGTCCCATGGAGTTGATCATGCCGACCCCATCGAGATTCCTAACATTCACTTTTTGAACTGAATCAGTCTCACGAGTTCTTCTATTCGGTCTGGCCGAGTTCAGTCAAATGTGTGTAATGGTTGGATTTTGTGTGGAGGCTATATATACCCCTCCACCCCCTTCTCCATCCGAGAGAGAGCCATCAGAACGTGCCTACACTTCCACTACTCATTTTCTGGGGGAGAACCACCTACTCATGTGTTGAGACCAAGACATTCCAATCCAACTAGAAGAATCTTCATCTCTAGCCTTCCCTAAGTTGTTTTCCACTCAAATCTTCTTTCCACCATAGACAAATCTGTGAGAGAGAGTTGAGTGTTGGGGAGACTATCATTTGAAGCACAAGAGCAAGGGGGTCATCATCAACACACCATCTATTACCTTTTGGAGAGTGGTATCTCCTAGATTGGTTAGGTGTCACTTGGGAGCCTCCGACAATATTGTGGAGTTGAACCAAGGAGTTTGTAAGGGCAAGGAGATCGCCTACTTCGTGAAGATCTACCCAAGTGAGGCAAGTGCTTCGTGGGTGATGGCCATGGTGGGATAGACAAGGTTGCTTCTTCATGGACCTTTCATGGATGGATCCCTCTAATATGGACTCACGCAACCGTTACCCTTCGTGGGTGGAAGTATCCATCAACGTGGATGTACGATAGCACCACCTATCGGAACCACGCCAAAAAGCTTTGTGTCTTCATTGCGTTTGCACACCCCAACCCCATACCTTTACTTTCTTTTAGCTAGCATGCTTTACTCTTTATGCTGCTTATACTCTTTCCATGCTTGCTTGAAATGTATCGGGAATGCTTAAAATTGTGCTAAACATCCACCTCAACTTGAAGAACAAAAAAACTGCTACTTTTGCTTGTTGAGGGTCTAATCACCCCCCCTCTAGACTCCTCTTCTTGATCCTTTCAATTGGTATCAGAGCATTGGTCTCCATTCCTTTGGTTTAATCACCATTGGAGGAAGAAGGATGAGTCTACGGTTGGGAGTATTAGACGTAGAGTGCCTATGCTTGACGGAGAGTCCTATAGTGCTTGGAAAGATGAGATGCTTGAGATTTTCAATGAATATAATTTGGACAAGTACGTTACTCACCCTTGTGCGCCTCCTATTGATCCCTTGCATCCTACCCCTGATGAGTATCTTGACATGACCCATAATCTTAGAGCTATTAATCTTATCATAAGAGGATTGCCTAGAAACTTGCTTGCATGCTTTCCTACATTTGAATGTGCGTATACTATATGGAGATATCTTGAGGAACACTTTCAAACTACTCTTTGAAAAATTTAGATGAGATTCTTCAAAAGTCCATAGCTTTTCATAAGAAGAAACCTAGTGATCCTAAATTTGATGATTGTCTATTTGAGTTTTGTGATCTCATGCGTGCCGTAGGAGATGTTGGAGTCATTAGTAGCATCATTTCTCAAGTCATTAGAATTCATAAAGATGCACATGGTCATGATCATAAATCTAATGAATCACTCTCTCTAGGTGATGATCAATCAAAAGACGATGTTGAACATGGATATTATGATGAGGATGGTGATAGTGACTTTGATCTTGATGAGTCAATGAGACACTTTGGTCTTATGGCTAACCTTCATGGTTACATGGCAGGAGAAAGGAATGGTTTCTTGATAGTGGATGTACCGATCACATGACCAGAGACAAGGATATGTTTTGAGAGCTTGTTGAAAATAATGGTCCCTGGAAGTATGTCACTTTTGGTGATAACTCAAAGGGTAAGGTGGTTGGCCTTGGTAAGGTGGCCATCTCACATGACAGCTCCATCCAAAATGTTATGCTTGTTGAATCTCTTGGCTTTTTACTTTCCTTATCTAGACTAGCCGATTTCTGTTTCAATGTCCTATTTACTGAAGTAGATTGCCAAGTGTTTTGAAGAGATAATCATAATATGGTCTTTACCGGTATACGTAGAGGTGATCTATACATTGTTGACTTCACTAAAAAGGCTCAACTTAGAACTTGCTTAATTGCTAAATCTTCTAAAAGTTGGTTGTGGCATAGAAGGTTAGATCACGTGGGTATGCGAAATCTTGATAAGATTATTAAAGGTGATCATATCCTTGGTGTTAAAGATGTTATATTTGACAAGGATAGACTTTGAAGTGCTTGTCAAGCATGAAAACAAGTTGGAGGAAGTCATCCCGTGAAGACCATCATGACGACGAGAAGACCACTCGATCTACTTCATATGGATCTTTTTGGTCCCAACGCCTACAAGATTCTCGGTGGTAACTCGTTAGGATTAGTCATCGTTGTTGATTTTTCAAGATTTACGTGGGTGTTTTTTCTTGATGACAAATTGCAGGTCCAAAACATCTTCAAGAACTTCGCTAGGAAGGACCAAAATAAATTTGAAGTGAAGATCAAGAAGGTTCAGAGTGACAACGGAGTGGAGTTCAAGAACACCAATGTGGATACCTTCCTTGACGAAGAAGGGATTTCACATGAGTTCTTGGCTATGTACACACCTCAAAAAAATGGAGTTGTTGAGAGGAAGAACCGGACACTCATTGAGATGGCAAGAACGATGCTTGGTGTTGGGAAACATAGCATGCAATTTCAAAAAAAAATCCTATGCACATGCAAGATCTATCTAGGAGATGCATAGGAACAAGAGGGGGAGAGTCTGTCCACGTACCCTCATAGACCAAAAGCGGAAGCATTTGCTTAACGCGGTTGATGTAGTCGAACGTCTTCTCGTTCCGACCGATTGAGTACCGAACATACGACACCTCCGAGTTCTGCACACGTTCAGCGCGATGACGTCCGTCGAGCTATTGATCCAGCAGAGGGTACAGGAAGTAGATGAGTTTTGTCAGCATGACGGCATGGTGACGGTGATTGTGATGTGATCCGCGCAGGGCTTCACCTAAGCACCACAAGAATATGACCGGAGGCGTAAATTGTGGAGGGGGGCGCCGCACACGGCTTGGAGTAATTGGTGTGTCTTCAAGGGGCGCCTCCCCCCCGCCCATATATAAAGGAGGGAGGGAGAGGAGGCCGGCCCTAGGCATGCCCCAAGTGGGAGGAGTCCCTGTCGGTGTCAAAACCGGCGGATCTCGGGTAGGGGGTCCCAAACTGTGCATCTAAGGCTAATGGTAACAGGAGGCTGGGTACACGATGTTTACCTAGGTTCAGGCCCTCTTGATGGAGGTAATACCCTACTTCCTGCTTGATTGATCTTGATGATATGAGTATTACAAGAGTTGATCTACCACGAGATCGTAGAGGCTAAACCCTAGAGGCTAGCCTATGATTCTGTTTGTTCTTGTCCTACGGACTAAACCCTCCGGTTTATATAGACACCGGAGGGGGCTAGGGTTACACAGAGTTGGTTACATAGAAGGAGATCTAACATCCGAATCTCCAAGCTTGCCTTCCACGCAAAGGAGTGTCCCATCCGGGCACTTGACGAAGTCTTTAATCTTGTATCTTCATAGTCCAACAGTCCGACCAAAGTACATAGTCCGGCTGTCCGGATACCCCATTATCCAGGACTCCCTCAGTAGCCCCTGAACCAGGCTTCAATGACGATGAGTCCGGCGCGCAGATTATCTTCGGCATTGCAAGGCGGGTTCCATCTCCGAATACTCCAAAGTAGATTTCGAACACTTAAATCGTGTCCAGCTCTGCAAGACAAATTTCACATACCACCGTAGCGAGAGCAATATTCCACAAATCTAATCTGCTGACAACTTTAGATAACGTGGCATCACACCATGGACGGGTCTTTATTCGAACCGTTTTCTCACAACCAGCCACCACACATGTTGCGAGGCAGTTTCCTTGGCACGTATTGTTGAAGCAGAGATCATGTCCCCTTATCACGAGATTCTCATTAATACGGGTACGGGTAACCCAACCGTGCCAAATAACGTGGCGCTTGGAAAATAAGCGATTTTAACAGGCAAGTGGGGAGGTGCATAGTTTTCGCCACCTCTATAAAGAGACAAGGGTCCCCCATTTTACCCACGCCTTCTTCCTCCTTTGCTCATCCAGTCTCGCACTCTCGAGCCACAACGCCCAAGTTCTCACCTTCTCCGTAGGACCATTCGCAGCATGTCCGGAGCGGGAGGCAAGTGGATGGCCTCCTCCGTCACAGAGGAGGACATTACCAAGCTTAGGGCGGCCGGATACCTGGCTAAAAATGTCATGCACAGGCTTCCGGCGGAGGGACAGATCACCCCCACTCCAAAGTCTCGGGAGAGAGTAGTGTTCCTCTCTCATTTCGTCCACGGACTAGGATTTCCACTTCACCCATTTATCCGCGGGATCATGTTTTACTATGGGCTAGATTTTCATGATCTAGCCCCAAATTGCGTCCTCAACATCTCGACGTTTATCGTCGTGTGCGAGGCCTTCCTGTGCATCAAGCCCCAATTCGGCCAGTGGCTTCAAATCTTCTGCGTGAAGCCGAAGATCGTGAGCGGCCAGCAAGCGGAGTGCGGAGGCGCCATGGTGGGCAGAATGCCCAACGTTACCTGGCTTGACGACTCCTTCGTGGAGACCGTGAAAGGGTGGCAATCGGGGTGGTTTGACATCACCGAGCCGTGCGATGCCAACTGGGCGGCGGCCCCCAAATTCCGATCCGGAATCCCCATGCAGCTCACCTCCTGGGAAAAGAAGGGCCTGGCCTGGGGCGAATCTGCGGAGCTGAACGGTCTTCAAAACTATATCAAAAACATGATAAAGAAGAAGATCAAGCTCGTCAACGTGGTCCAGGTCATGCTCGTCCGCCGGATCCTCCCATGTCAGAGACGGGCATTCAATATGTGGGAGTTCGATCCGGCCGAACACCAGATGCTGCGATAGCTTTTCGACATGACGCATAAGGACGTCTGGAAGGTGCTGTCCAAGGCCAGTGAAGTTCCTCCTCCCACTTCCGAGGACCGCGGACTCAGCGCCACGCGACTCGCCAATCCAGTAAGTTCTCTGAACATCAGAAGATGTACCTTTTCCAACATATTCGTGGGAGGATTTTAAGTCACCATGCTTATCCAAACAGGATTACATGGCGACGGCGGAGCGGATCGACTGTCCGGCTCCGCTGCCGGAAGATCCAGCAACCGCACTGCTGACGAAGATGCTGGTTCCGGCGCCTTACAAGGTGCCGGAGAAGAAGGCTGAAAGAAGGCCAGGGGGACCAGGAAGGGTCTCTGGCGCAAGGTTGCACCGAACTCCTCATCCGAAGACGATGATGCGTGCTCGTCCCTCGAAGGGGAGGAGAAGAAGAAGAAGAAGAAGGCCACCCCATCTGGGGAGGCCGAAAGGTCCAAGAAAGCGGCCGCGGGGACCAGGAATGGTCTCCAGCGCAGGGCCGCGATAGACTCGTCGTCCTAGGACGGCGAGGTAGATTCCTCCCACGGAGACAGGGGGAAACATGAAGAAATTCCCCCCCTACATTGGGGGGGAGAAGAAAAGAAAAGTCGCCCCACAGGGGGAGGCCAGGACGCCAAAGAAGGGAAAGGCGTCCCTTCCGGATCACTCCACCACGGCCGCCTACAGCGAGGAGGAGTGGCTGCCCAGGGGTAAGCCCCTGGCGAGATCGTAAGTATCCGCACTCTGTAATACTTTTTGTGCGCCTTAACTTCATAGTTTGCAATAACGCCTAACATGCATTTGCAGTCCGGCCGGGTCCAATCTCGCGGTATCCTCTTTGTATGGGTCTCTAGGCAAGTCAAAGATGAATTCACTCCCGATGGCCACCTCCCCTTGGCCTGCGGATGACACTGAGGTGTTATCCCAAAGGATACCGGAACAGGGGGCGACGCTTCTGGAGACGCCCCAAGGAGAAATCCCAGATACCGGGCACATGGGGGGTAAGATCCCCATAGACTATGCTGACGAGAGCCGCAGCAAGTTGGGCTCCCAGCCGGACACTGCACCGGAACCTCCAAAGGTTCCAGATTTAGGTAGGCAGCCCCTCACTAAGGAGGGCGAGCCGGCCGTGCCGATGACCTCCGTCCCGCCGGAGGCATCGAATAATTTGCTGGAAGTACTTCGCGGCACTTCCATTGATGAAGAGCACCGTACTCTTATGAGTACGGTGATTGAAAAGGTTTGGTTCACCAAAAGTGGATTGACCAAAGCCTGCACCAGCCTCATAACAGGCCTCAAGGTAAGTAATCAAAAGTGTGAGAAATTATCACCCAATAGACAGTAGCCCCTGATACTCTGTTTAGTGTTCGGAAAGAAAAGCCAAACGAAGGGTCAAATTTAAACCGCAGGAGTCTAACAGTACATGTCTATGTGAATAAGCAGGTGTTGCTGCTGGCTGCTGCTGCCCGCGCAGCGGAGGTTGCCGGGCTCAAACGGGACCTGAAGCAGGCTGAAGAAGAGCTTAGCCTCACGAAGAGGCAGCTCGAAGAGAACAAAGGTAAGTGATACCCCATCCCTATGTCATATAGAGGAAAAAAAATTGGTGACGCTAACAAAAAGCATCATGATTTTTTAATAGGGGCCACGACCGAAGTGGTGGCCCTAAAGAAAGCGCTATCCGAGCCCGAAGACAAAGCGGCCACGGAGCGCACTGAGGGTGAAAAAAAAATGCTCGGGTGTGCGAGGTACAACAAGAGCTCCAGGAGTTCGGCAAGAAATTCGAGTCCTTGGAGCATGACTTCAAGACGCAAGAGTCTGAGCTTGCAAAGGCCCTCCAGAGCGCAAAAGACGCCAAGGCCGAAGCAAGCATTCAAAAGGCCCTCCAGGAAATCTAGGCGGCCAAGAAGATAGCGGCGGGTAAGGCATTCATTATGCAAAGCAAGCATGTGGAGGAGACATTTCTTTTACTTACCCGAGTTCGGAGCTCTCCAGGGGCATTCGCAGATCTGCCATGCAGCATATCGGATGCCACGGAGTTCTACCGTGCCGAAGAGGGGAGCTCAACGGAGAAGTTGTTCTGGTCCCAGTATACTGGAGCCGAACACCCAATGCCCCTAAGTGACCAGTTGAAGCAATTGGTCGAACTCCACAAGGCGGCCGAACTGGCCATGAAGGACCTCATAGTCCGGATGTGGCCTGGTGAGCCCCTGCCCGACAACTACTTCGGCCTTGTAAAGCGGATGGTAAATGCCTGTCCGCGGCTTGAAGTTATTAAGAAATCCGTCTGTATTGAGGGTGCCCACCGGGCCTTTTCCCGCGCGAAGATGCATTGGGCTAAGATGGATGCGGAGAGGCTGGTGAAGGATGGACCGCCGGAGGGTAAGTCGCATCGCTACCCAGAGAAATATTATGATGGTGTTATGAAAGGCGCTCGCCTTGTTGCCGATGAATGTACCAAGGACATAATTTTTGAGTGAATGTACTCGTGCCGTTCTATAATATGGAAACGAATTCATGTGCATTATGTAACGCTTTTTGATTTAAAATATTACCTTCTGTGTGGCTGTTTATAAAATTCTGAAAGTAGGCCAGTCTTCGGCTTCCGCCCCCGTGTAACTAGTACTGGGGTGTTCGTGGAAAACCCAAACACTCTTTATCCAAAATTTTGGTCCTTTATGGAGGTGTTTAGCGCAACGAACCAGGAAATCGGACTATCTGGCTTTATAACTCTCACTTAGCCACAGAAGTCTACAATTTTAAATTTCGGCGAAGCCCCTAGATTTGGAAGGCCGAACTTGGGGCGCTATACATGCCTAAATCGGGCAAGGCCGATTCCTCGCCTTAAGCGGAAAAAATCTTTAAGGATTTAGTACCTCTCAAACAGCGACCAGCTCTCGCCGCATCATGACAGTCAGTTTTCGGCTTTCTCTATTGAGGTGCTCGTCCGAAAGAATCGGGACACAATCGCAGTAGTTCTCCCTGCGCTACCTTAGCCGATATAACGGAACGTAAGGTACCAAAACAAGGGAGCCGGGCAAACCCAACCATTGACCCAAGACATGATTCGGAGCTGATGCATATAATGCTATAAGTTCGGGGTGCCGCACTGTCGAAAGTGTTTGGACTTTACTTGCCATGTTATGGGGCACAATAAGAAGCCCCTGGCAAACTGAACGTACCAGAGTGTATGGATGCAATATTAAATAAACATTCAAGGGAAAATATGAAGATAGTAATAATAAGCTCACGCTGTATATTGTTTCCCGTTGTTATTTGAATAATACGTCAAAGCGTATGTGTACAATTAATGCGTTAAGCAGAAACACATAGGACTATTTGACATGTCCTATCCAAGGGCAAGCCACATGCGGGTATGTAAAACAGGTATAACGATCATTAACAGAGACCACCTGGGTATTCCCTTGTGCGCGAAGCCTCTTGCCTCCTTGGTTTTCCCTCATGTGATGAGTCCGATGATCTGGTTCTCTTGAAGGGGCTACCCGAAAGTAGGGTCCTGAAAGAGATAGAAGGTTGCAAAGTTATACGGGCCTTGCGGCGGTTGAACCGCACTGTGGACCGCATCGTCATCGCGCCTCCGCCTATGCCCGTGGTATTTTGAGTGTGTAGTTGCGTACACGCGGCACAAATACCACCCGAATGGGGCTGGGGTGGAGGCCAGATTGCTAGTTGCGCTCCTGGCGTGCCTGACGATCCTGTTGCAGAGTACTCCGGACTCGCTTGACGGTGTTCCGGGTTGTCATCGTCGAATTGGCGGTCTGCCGAAGAAGGCTTCTTTGTACTTCTGCCGCGAGGGCCGCAGTGTGCTCTTCCGTACGGAGAGAGCGGCTGTGTTTCCATTAACTGTTATAACCCCACGAGGTCCTGGCATCTTGAGCTTAAGGTATGCATAGTGTGGTACCGCATTGAATCGAGCGAATGTGGTTCGTCCAAGCAGTGCATGATAGCCACTAAGGAAAGGGACGATATCAAAGATTAACTCCTCGTTTCAGAAGTTATCCGGAGATCCGAAGACCACTTCCAGTGTTTATTGAGCCCGTACAGCGGGTCTCTACTTCTGGAATTACACCTTTGAAGGTGGTTTTGGTGGGTTTGATCCTTGAGGGATTGATGCCCATTTTGTGCATTGTGTCCTGATAAAGCAGGTTCAGGATACGACCACCGTCCATGAGGACTCGCGGGAGGTGGAATCCGTCGATGATTGGGTCAAGGACCAATGCGGCTGAACCATCGTGACGGATGCTGGTAGGGTGGTCCCTGCAATCGAAAGTGTTTGGACAGGATGACCATGGGTTGAACGTTGGGGCGACTGGCTCCATCGCATAGATGTCCCTTAGTGCATGCTTTCATTCCCGTTTGGGAAAGTGGGTGGCATAGATCATGTTTACTGTTTTCACCTGGGGAGGAAATTTCTTCTGTCCCCCAGTGTTCGGACGCTGGGGCTCCTCGTCATCATAACTGTGCAACCCCTTGTCCTTGTTTTCGTTATTCAACTTGCCGGCCTGTTTGAACACCCAGCAATCTCTGTTAGTGTGGTTGGCTAGCTTATCAGGGGTGTCGTGAATTTGGCACGAGCGGTCGAGTATGCGGTCCAGACTGCACGATCCCGGATTGTTTCTTTTGAACGGCTTTTTCCGCTGACCGAATTTTGAGCCGCTGAATCCGGCATTGACTGCCGTATCTTCGGTGTTGTTGCCATTGTTCTAACGCTAATGTCTATTGCGCCGTGGCTTGCCGTTACTGTCGCGGACATCTGAAGTGCCAGAGTTTCTTGGCGTGGTGCTACTGCGAGCCAGCCAGCTGTCCTCGCCCGCGCAAAAGCGGGTCATGAGTGTCGTGAGGGCCTCCATGGACTTCGGGTTTTCTTGGCCGAGGTGTTGGGTGAGCCACTTGTCGCGGATATTATGCTTAAAGGCCGCCAGGGCTTCGGTGTCCGGACAGTCGGCAATTTGGTTCTTTTTAGTTAGGAACCGAGTCCAGAATTTCCTGGCGGACTCTCCGCGCTGTTGGATAATGTGACTTAAGTCATCAGCATCCGGTGGTCGCACGTAGGTGCCTTGGAAGTTGCCGAGGAACACGTCCTCCAGGTTTTCGCAACTGCCGACGGAGTTTGCCGGCAGGCTATTCAGCCAGTGTCGGGCCGGTCCTTTGAGCTTAAGGGGGAGATACTTGATGGCATGTAGGTCATCACCGCCGGCCATGTGAATGTGCAGAAGAAAATCTTCGATCCATACCGCGGGGTCTGTTGTGCCATCGGATGATTCGATGTTTACAGGTTTAAACCCTTCTGGGAATTCATGATCCATTACTTCATCAGTGATGCAGAGGGGGTGTGCGGCGCCTCTTTGCTGGGCTATGTCACTGCGCAGTTCGACTAAGTCGGGTCGGTTATGTTTGGCCCGGCCGGACCTGTTGTTAGTGTATCCGACATGACGGTCGTCGTCATGTGTTGGCGCGCGCCACCGTGATCCGTAGATCTATCTTGGGTGTGTTGCTTTGCTTTCTAATATGTCTCGCAGGTCCTGCGTATTGCCCCGGGCCGTAGTGTATTGGCGTCAAGGTGCGGGCTAGTATTCGTGCTGATACGCCGTTTTATCTCGGCCACGAGGTGGCCGGTCAGCCTCGTCCTGTGCTGCTAGTGTAAGCTCTAGGGCCTCCTCCTCGAGTTGAGGTAGCAACTTGTGCTTTGGGTAACCTTTGGTGGGGCACTCGAGTCCGTATTCCTCGGCTGCCAGGACCTCAGTCCATCTGTCTGTGAGCAGATCTTGATCAGCTTAGAGCTGTTGCTTCTTCTTTTTCAGGCTTCTTGTAGTGGCTATAAGCCGGCACTTGAAGCGCTCCTGCTCTACGGGATCCTCATGCATGTCGAATTCATCTTCGCCGAGGCTCACCTCGTCTTCGGAGGGAGGCATGTAGTTGTCATCTTCCAAGTATCCGTCCGTCGCCTGTTCATCTGGGCTAACCTGCCCGTCTTCCTGTTCGGCCTGCTCGAAGGTAGGCTGATCGGGATTGTATTCATCTTCATCACCATCTGGATTGTTTTCGTTTACTGTGCCGGTATTGCTGTGGTGGGGCTTAGAGCGGCGCCGATGACGCCCATGCTTTGATTGCTTCCCTAAGGGGTTATCCTCCATTGCCTCGTCGCCATTGCTTTCTTTGGGGGTGTCCACCATATATATATCATACGAGGAGGTGGCTGTCCAGCGCCCTGTGGGCAGTGGTTCCTGTTCTTCTCCTGCATCGTCGTCCATACCGTCGATGTCTTCGGAGTCGAAGTCAAGCACGTCGGTTAAATCATCGACAGTGGCAATGAAGTGGGTGGTGGGTGGGTAACAAATTTCTTCGTCATCTGCTTCCCACTCGAGCCGGACATAGTTCGGCCAGGAGTCTCTTGACAAAGAGAGAGACCTTAATGAGTTCAGCACGTCGCCCAAGGGCGAGTGCTGAAAGAAATCCGTAACGGTGAACTCCATTATCGGAGCCCAATCGGATTCGATGGGCCCATGTGTGCGCGGTCCAGAGCCTATGACCGGAAGGAAGTCCCGGGGCCGGTGGCACAGATTTCCTTAGAGGTGGAATCTGTGTTTGGCTCCAATGCCGATGAGTATGCGGCCTCAGTGGCGGGGTCCATCCACCCGTCCTCGGACGACGCGATCTGCCCCGGATTTAGATCCGGAGCTGCCGCAGGTGCGATATCCCGAATATTGTCCGATAGCAGATCTAAGTATGCTCGTCACTACCGTTTGGCGCTCCTGGCATAGGCCCGAATCCGTCGAAGATCAAGTCTCGGCGGATGTCGGCCGTGTAATTCAAGTTTCCGAACCTGGCCTGATGGTCAGGGGCGTAGCTGTCGATCTACTACAGATGGCCAAGCGAATTGGCCCACAACGCGAAGCCGCCGAACACGAAGATCTGTCTGGGGAGAAAAGTCTCACCCTGGACTGTGTCGTTATTGATGATTGAAGGAGCCATCAAGCCTTACAGCAACGACACATAGGAACTCTCATTGAAAGCACCAATGTCGAAGTCAAAATCGGTGGATCTCGGGTAGGGGGTCCCGAACTGTGCATCTAAGGCTAATGGTAATAGGAGGCTGGGGACACGATGTTTACCCAGGTTCGGGCCCTCTCGATGCAAGTAATACCCTACTTCCTGCTTGATTGATCTTGATGATATGAGTATTACAAGAGTTAATCTACCATGAGATCGTAGAGGCTAAACCCTAGAGGCTAGCCTACGATTCTGATTGTTCTTGTCCTATGGACTAAACCCTCCGATTTACATAGACACCGGAGGGGGCTAGGGTTACACAAAGTCAGTTACAGAGAAGGAGATCTAACATCCGAATCGCCAAGCTTGCCTTCCACGCAAAGGAGTGTCCCATCCGGGCATAGGACGAAGTCTTCAATCTTGTATCTTCATAGTCCCATAGTCCGGCCAAAGTACATAGTCTGGCTGTCCGGATACCCCCTTATCCAGGACTCCCTCAGTCCCACTTGGGCTCTGATGACCCACAAGTATAGGGGATCTATCTTAGTCCTTTCGATAAGTAAGAGTGTCGAACCCAACGAGGAGCAGAAGGAAATGATAAGCGGTTTTCAGTAAGGTTTTCTGCAAGCACTGAAATTGTAGGTGATAAATAGTTTTGTGATAAGATAAATAGTAACGAATAACAAGTAAACAAAGTAAATAAGGTGCAGCAAGGTGGCCCAATCCTTTATGTAGCAAAGGATAAGCCTGGACAATTTCTGATAATGAGAAAGGAGCTCCCGAGGACACATTGGGAATTATCGTCAAGCTAGTTTTCATCACGCTCATATGATTCGCGTTCGGTACTTTGATAATTTGATATGTGGGTGGACCGGTGCTTGGGTACTACCCTTAATTGGACAAGCATACCACTTATGATTAACCCCTATTGCAAGCATCCGCAACTACAACAAAAGTATCAAGGTAAACCAAATAATAGCATGAAACATGTGGATCCAAATCAGCCCCTAACGAAGCAACGCATAAACTAGGGTTTAAGCTTCTGTCACTCTAGCAACCCATCATCTACTTATTACTTCCCTATGCCCTCCTCTAGGCCCAATAATGGTGAAGTGTCATGTAGTCGACGTTCACATGACACCACTAGAGGATAAGACAACATACATCTCATCAAAATATCGAACGAATACCAAATTCTCATGACTACTAATAGCAAGACTTCACCCATGTCCTCAGGAACTAAAGTAACTACTCACAAAGCATATTCATGTTCATAATTAGAGGTGTAATAATATGCATTAAGGATCTGAACATATGATCTTCCACCAAGTAAACCAATAAGTATCAACTAGAAGGAGTAATCAACACTACTAGCAACCCACAGGTACCAATTTGTGGTTTTGGATACAAGATTGGATACAAGAGATGAACTAGGGTTTGAGAGGAGATGGTGCTGGTGAAGATGTTGATGGAGATTGACCCCCTCCCGATAAGAGGATCGTTGGTGATGACGTTGGTGGTGATTTCCCCCTGCCGGAGGGAAGTGTCCCAGGCAGAACAGCTCTGCTAGAGCCCTAGATTGATTCCGCCAAAGTTCCGCCTCGTGGCGGCGGAGTTTCGTCCCGTAAGCTTCCCCCCGATTTTTTCCAGGGTAAAAGTGATGACATAGCAGAAGATGGACGCCGGAAGCTCACCAGGGGCCCAGGAGATATGGGGCGCGCCCTAGGGGGGGCGTGCCCCCCTGTCTCCTAGACAGGGTGTGGGCCCCCTGGCCTATTTCTTTCGCTCAGAAATTCTTATTAATTGCAAAAAGTTGTTTCGTGGAGTTTCAGGACTTTTGGAGCTGTGCAGAATAGGTTTCCAATGTTTGCTCCTTTTCCAGCCAGAACTCCAGATGCCGGCATTCCCCCTCTTCATGGTAAACCTTGTAAAATAAGAGAGAATAGCCATAAGTATTGAGATATATTGTGTAATAACATCCCATAATGCAATAAATATTGATATAAAAGCATGATGCAAAATGGACGTATCAACTAACCCAAGCTTAGACCTCGCTTGTCCTCAAGCGGAAGCCGAAATCGAAAAATATGTCCACATATTTAGAGATAGAGGTGTCGATAAAAACAAAATACGGACATGAGGGTATGATGATCATTCTTATAACAGCAACATATAAAGATTCCATTATATAGTTTCTTATGCTCAAGTAACAATCAATTCACAATATCAAGTATGGTTCACAAACTTCATTAGGAACTAACAAACTATAATCTCAGTCATTGAAGCAATCGCAATTTATCATAACATCAGAAAGAGTCAACAATAGAGCTTTGCAGCAAGTCCACATACTAAACTATCATATAGTCTTCTGCAATTGCTAACACTCACGCAATACTTGTGGTTATGGAGTTTCAGACGGACACTAAGAAATATAGGGGTTTATTGTGTTGCCTCCCAACGTATTCACCTTTAGGTGATGTCAACAATAATAGCACATGCTAACAAACATCCAATTGGATATGTATATCACGATCTTTCAAACACGAGGAGCTTTCCAAAGGATAAAATGAAAAAGGGAAAGGTGAAGATCAACTTGACTCAAGCACAAAATAAAAGCATAAAGTAAGAACATGAGGTAAAAGATAGGCCCTTCGCAGAGGGAAGCAGAGGTTGTCATGCGCGTTTAGGGTTGGATACACAAAATCTTAGTACGAAAGAACGTCACTTTATATGTCACTTGTGTATGGACCTTTATTATGCAGTCCGTCGCTTTTATTGCTTCCATAACAAGATCGTATAAAGCTTATTTTCTCCACACTAATAAATCATGCATATTTAGGGAGCAACTTTTATTTCTTGCACCGATGACAACTTACTTGAAGGATCTTACTCAATCCATAGGTAGATATGGTGGACTCTCATGGCAAAACTGGGTTTAAGGATATTTGGAAGCACAAGTAGTATCTCTACTTGGTGCTGGGAATTTGGCTAGCATGAGGGGGAAAGGCAAGCTCAACATGTTCGGAAGGTCAATGCCAACATACTTTAACTGAGATGTGAGAAAACATAAACCATTACGTTGTCTTGTCCGCCGTCAACTCTTTTAGCATGTCATACTTAATGAGTGCTCACAATCATAAAAGATGTCCAAGATAGTGTATTTATATGTGAACCCCTCTTTCCTTATCACTTCCTATTAATATGAACTCTTTTATTGTTTCTACTCCAAAACTACGTTCATCAACTCCCACAATTTTTGTTCTTTTATTCTTTTATTCTTCCAAAACTACGTTCATCAACTCCCACAATTTTTAATCCTCATACTTTCTATGTGTGAAGTTATCACTATCCATAAGATCAATATGAACTCTTTTATTCTTTCTACTTTCTCAAGATCATAGCACATAGCAAAGCCCTTGACTCAACACTAATCTTTATTATAGATAACTCATGGACTTGATTACAAAGAGAGATCGCTAAGCAAAACTCAAAACTACTTGATATCAAAACTTCAATCTAGTAGATCAAGATACTACTAAAATGATCGAACTAAATAAAACGGTAAAGATAGGAGTGTGATGGTGATACGATACCGGGGCACCCCCCCCCCCAAGCTTGGCAGTTGCCAAGGGGAGTGCCCATACCCATGTGATTATTTCTCCTTTACGGTTGGTGTTATGATCTTCTTGGAGATGATGCCCTTCAGGATGCGGTTCTCCTCCTCGAGCCTATTGACTTGTTGTTTGAGATCGATAATTTCTTTATGGAGCTTGCCCGTAACGGCCAAAGCTCCTTTTACCCAAGGATGCTGCATAGCTTCTGGAGAACAAGTGAAACTCTTTTTCATATTTTCATAAGAAAGAAATCTAGAATTGGAAGGGATAACCGAAGTTGGAACAGCCACGCATGGTAGTTCCCCCATCATGAATTCTGCTCGGAGGAGAGAGGTGACTTCTTGATCTTCTTCCATGGCGTCAATCCTTTTCAAATCAGCCTCTATTTCATCCTCCCTTGATGGCCCAAAGTGGTAGGCATCGTTATTCGCTCCTGGACCAGGCATTGGGTGAGACACCTGGCTCCCCCTAACTGACTCCTGAGAAGACATCTTGCTTAATTCTACAATAGGAACAACTCGAAACAAAAACAGAGGATATTTGCGTGATACGATGGTCAAAACCTTCGGGAGTATATATAATGAATTTTTACCAACCAGAATACGTAACGTGCAAGAAAACGGAGTCCGGGAGGCACACGAGGTGCCCACGAGACAGGGGCACGCCCAGTAAGGGGAGGGGGGGCCTCCACTCTCGTGGGATCCTCATGTCCCTTTCGGACTACTTCTTTCTTCCTAAAATTCTTAAATAATCCAAAACTGATAAAAATTTCCATTGGAGTTGTTTTGGAGTCGGTTTACTTACCGTACCACATACCTATACCTTTTCGGAGTCTGAAACGTTCTGGAAAGTGTCCCTTATGTATTCCTGAGGGGTCATGGTTTCAATAATATTAGTTTCAACATTAATAGGATTACCTGAAATATAATGTTTAATTCTTTGACCGTTTACTACCCTCGGACTTGTGCCTTCAAAGTTGTTGATTTTTATGGCACCAGAACGATAGACCTCCTCGATAACGTAGGGGCCTTGCCATTTAGAGAGAAGCTTTCCTGCAAAAAATCTTAAGCGAGAGTTGAATAATAACACATAATCACCTACGTTAAACTCACGCTTTGTATCCTTTTATCATGCCAGCGTTTGACTTTTTCTTTGAAAAGCTTGGCATTCTCATAGGCTTGGGTTCTCCACTCATCAAGTGAGCTAATATCAAATAACCTCTTCTCACCGGCAAGTTTGAAGTCATAATTGAGCTCTTTAATAGCCCATTATGCTTTATGTTCAAGTTCAAGAGGCAAATGACATGCTTTTCCATAAACCATCTTATAGGGAGACATACCCATAGGATTTTTGTATGCAGTTCTATAAGCCCATAATGCATAATCAAGTTTTTTGGACCAATTCTTTCTAGATCTATTCACAGTTTTTTGCAAAATTAATTTGAGCTCTCTGTTGCTCAACTCTACTTGACCACTAGACTGCGGATGATAAGGAGATGCGATTCTATGATTGACATCATACTTAGCAAGCATCTTACGGGAAGCACCATGAATAAAATGTGAACCGCCATCAGTCATAAGATATCCAGGGACTCCAAACCTCAGAAAAATAACTTCTTTAAGCAGTTTAATAGAAGTGTTATGATCAGCACTACTAGTTGGAATAGCTTCTACCCACTTAGTAACGTAATCAACTGCAACTAAAATATGTGTATAACCATTACAGGCAGGAAAAGGTCCCATATAATCAAAGCCCCAAACATCAAACGGTTCAATAACAAGAGAATAATTCATAGGCATTTCTTCACGTCTACTAATGTTACCTATTCTTTGAAATTCATCACAAGATAAGACAAACTTACGAGCATATTTGAAGAGAGTAGGCCAATAAAAACCAAATTGTAGTACCTTATGTGCAGTTCTATCTCCAGCGTGGTGTCCTCCATAAGGTTCAGAGTGACACTTACGTAGAATCTATTCCTGTTCATGCTCATGCACACAACGTCTAATAACACCATCTTCTCCTTCTTTATAAAGGTGTAGGTCATCCCAGAAGTAATGTCTTAAATCATAAAAGAACTTTTTCTTTTGCTGGTATGAGAAACTAGGCGGTTAATATTTAGCAACAATGTAATTAGCATAATCAGCATACCAAGGAGCAGTACGAGAAGCATTAACGACCGCTAATTGTTCATCAGGAAAGTTATGATTAATAGGCAGTGGGTCATCAAGAACATTCTCTAACCTAGACAAGTTATCTGCAACGGGGTTCTCAGCTCCCTTTCTATCAATAATATGCAAGTAAAATTCTTAGAGCAAGAGAACCCATCTAATGAGTCTAGGCTTAGCATCTTTCTTTTCCATAAGATATTTAATATCAGCATGATCAGTGTGAATAGTAACTTTGGAATCTACAATATAAGGTCTGAACTTATCACATGCAAACACAACTGCTAAGAATTCTTTTTAAGTAGTAGCATAATTTCTCTGGGCAGTATCAAGAGTCTTACTAGCATACTGGATAACATTCAATTTCTTATCAACTCTTTGCCCTAAAACAGCACCTACAGCATAATCACTAGCATCGCACATAATTTCAAAAGGTAAATTCCAATCAGGTGGCTGAACAATAGTTGCAGTCATCAAAGCTTTCTTAATCACTTCGAACGCTTCTACACAATCATCATCAAAGACAAAAGGAATATCTTTTTGCAATAAATTAGTCAGAGGCCTAGATATCTTAGAAAAGTCCTTAATGAACCTCCTATAAAAACCGGCATGACCAAGGAAACTTCTTATACCTTTTATGTCCTTGGGACATGGCATCTTTTCAATAGCATCAACTTTGGCTTTATCAACTTCAATACCTCTCTCGGAGATCTTGTGCCCCAAGACAATGCCTTCATTAACCATAAAGTGACACTTTTCCCAATTCAGGACGAGACTAGTGTCTTGGCATCTCTGCAAAACTCGATCAAGGTTGCCCAAACAATCATCAAAAGAAGATCCATAGACGGAGAAGTCATCCATGAATACCTCACAAATCTTTTCACAAAAATTAGAGAATATAGCCATCATGCATCTTTGAAAGGTAGCAGGTGCATTGCATAAACCAAAAGGCATACGTCTATAAGCAAAAGTACCAAAAGGGCAAGTAAAAGTAGTTTTCGATTGATCCTTCGCTGACACAGGTATCTGAGAGAAACCAATAACCAGCTAGAAAGCAAAAATGTGTGTGTTTGGATAGCCTTTCTAGCATTTGATCAATAAAAGGTAAAGGGTAATGATCTTTCTTGGTAGCTTTATTTAACTTACGGAAATCAATTACCATCCTATAACCTGTAATAATTCTTTGCAGGATCAATTCATGTTTATCATTAGGAACAACGATAATACCTCCCTTTTTAGGGACACAATGGACAGGGCTTACCCATTCACTATCAGCAACGGGATAAATAATACCTGCCTCAAGGAGCTTTAGTATCTCCTTTCTTACCACTTCCTTCATCTTGGGATTCAATCGTCTTTGAGGATCTCTAACTGGTTTGGCATCGTCCTCCAATGTAATTTTGTGTTGACATAACGTGGGACTAACGCCCTTAAGATCATCCAGTGTATATCCAATAGCTGCACGGTGCTTCTTCAGAGTTTTCAATAATCTTTCTTCTTCTTTCTCTGAAAGGTTAGCACTAATAATAACATGATATATTTCTTTTTCATCAAGATAAGCATACTTAAGATTATCAGGTAATGGTTTGAGTTCAAACACGGGATCACCCTTGGGTGGGGGGGCTCCCCAAGAATTTCAACGGGAAGGTTGTGTTTCAGCATAGGTTCCTGTTTAAGGAACACTTCATCTATTTCTTCCCTTTCCTTAATAAACATATCGTTTTCATGGTCTAGCAGATATTGTTCTAACGTATCAGTTGGAGGAACAACACTGGAAGCAAGACCAATAATCTCATCCTTTCTAGGTGGTTCCCTTTCATGAGGTTGTCTACTAAACTTAGCGAAATTAAACTCATGAGACATACCATCTATGCCAACAGTGACAATATTATTTTCACAATTAATCTTAGCACTAGCAGTATTCAAGAAGGGTCTACCAAAAATAATGGGACAAAAATCATCTTGTGGGGAACCAAGAACAAGGAAATCAGCAAGGTATTTAACCTTCCCACACAAAACTTCAACATCTCTAACAATCCCAATAGGTTTAATGGTATCCCTATTAGCAAGCTTAATAGTAACATCAATGTCTTCTATTTCAACGGGTGCAATGTCGTGCATAATTTCTTTATAAAGATCGTAAGGTATCGCACTAGCACTAGCACTGAGGGAGTCCCGGATTAGAGGGTGTCCGGATAGCCGGACTACCATCATCGGCCGAACTATCATCGGCCGGACTATCATCACCGACCGGACTCCAAGTCTATGAATATACAAGATTGAAGACTTCGTCCCGTGTCCGGATGGGACTTTCCTTGGCGTGGAAGGCAAGCTTGGCGATACGGATATGTAGATCTCCTACCATTGTAACCGACTCTATGTAACCCTAGCCCTCTCCGGTGTCTATATAAACCGGATGGCTCTAGTCCGTAGAACAACAACCATTACAATCATACCATAGGCTAGCTTCTAGGGTTTAGCCTCCTTGATCTTGTGGTAGATCCACTCTTGTAAACATCTACAATATCAATATCAATGAAGCAGGACGTAGAGTTTTACCTCCATCAAGAGGGCCCGAACCTGGGTAAAACATCGTGTCCCTTGTCTCCTGTTACCATCCGCCTAGATGCACAGTTCGGGACCCCCTACCCGAGATCCGCCGGTTTTGACACCGACATTGGTGCTTTCATTGAGAGTTCCTCTGTGCCGTCACCGATAGGAAGGATGCCTCCTCCCGTCTTCAAGGACATTATTTTCGCCAAAGGAGCCTTGGCCGCCGGCCAAACTATCCGGCTAGGTGGTTTTCTTATGACCACCTGTCCGGCCACCGCTTCGACAATGACCTCTCAAGTCGTCAAAAGCAATCTACACGTCCGCTCGGAATTCGCCGAGCGGCTGGATCCATTAGAGCTCTCGTCCGTAAATGAGCTCTTGGATCGCATCGCTGCCCTGGGAGTCGCTACAGACTACAATCAGATTGGGCTTAAAACCGATCTGAGAGAGATTAACTCTCCCCAGGTCACCCACCACGTTGCAGTGGTAGAGGAACAATGCGGCGACTCTTCTCCTGTATTGAAAACTAGTCAGGTCCGGGCTCCGGAACCCCCCATGCCGGATTCCCGCAGAGGGACGGACTTCGATCAAGCACTGAACTTAAAGTCAGGCATCGGACCAGACTCGTTGGACAACGTCCAGCAATCCAAGCTTCCAAATTTGGAAACTTCTCGGCCTTCGAGCCTTGAGATGGGTAGGGTTCCGGACTTGATTCCACCCACCCGCCCAGACATATGCGATCTATCTCTAATCCGGCAAGAGCCCGCTGAGACAGTACATCACTACTGGGCCAGATTCCTCCTGATTATGGACAGGATAAAGGACTGCCGAGAGGAAAACGCAATCTCAATTTTTTGCAATAATTGCACGGACGAGGGAATCTTGAACGCCATCAGCCGTCGTGAAATTACACGCTTCGCCGACCTGGCGTCCATAGTACGAAAGTACTGTGCGATGGAAAGTTTCCGGACAACCGAAAATAAGTTTTGGGACAATCCAGCCCCGAATACAACCCTAGTCCGCAACAAAAGGGTGCATTACACTCAGGCACCAGATACAAAAACCAAAAAGCAAAAACCCCATAAAGGGCACGGAACCGTACTGGAGGGATGGCTTAGCAGACCCTGTAAAATTCACAGTACAGAAGGCTCCGTCCCAACACATAGCCTTTGAGCATGTTGGATATTACGGCAGGTGGCCAAAAGTGGAGAGGAGCTTCTAGCCCCGGAAAACCACTCCAACAACATCGGTACGGTATCAACAGTCTTCGAGACTTTCGCATCAAATAATATGCGGAAACGAACAATCCGCAGCCTCGCCAAAGTCTACCAAGTAGCAACAACCAATCCATGGAGCGACACAGCCATCACCTTCAACGCCAGCGACGAACCTAAATTCCGAACAGCCTGAGCTCCAGCCGCACTGGTACTTAGTCCAATAGTGGACGGCTTTCGACTTACAAAAGTCCTCATGGATGGCGGCAGCGGATTAAACCTCATCTACAAGGAAACCCTTCAAAAAATGGAAATAGACTGGACCCGCATTGAGCGAAGCAGCACAACCTTTAGAGGAATAATCCCTAGCCGGGAGGCGCGCTGCACAGGAAAAATCACACTCGATGTGGTATTCGGCTCGCTGGACAATTACAGATCCGAAGAAGTCATGTTCCAAGTGGCCCCGTTCAACAGCGGATATCACGCTATATTAGGACGAGAGGCATTCATAATTTTTCAAGCCGTACCCCATTACGGGTACATGAAGCTCAAAATGCCTGGGCCCGGCGGAATAATCACTCTCGTTAGTGATCCGGACATAGCACTCCGCGCCGAAAACAAGACAGCCGCATTAGCCTTAGAGGCACTATCCGAAGCCCTAGCGGCAGAGGAACTCACCGCGCTGCGCTCTATGGTGAATAGGGACGATGTGATACTCGATAAGAGATCCAAGTCCACCTCCTTTAAACCAGCAGATGAAATAGTAAAATTCCAGGTCCACCCAACGGACCCGACAAAGACGGCCTCCATCGGGGCACAATTGAACCCTGATGTAGACGCCGCACTGCGAGAATTCCTTCGGGAAAATTGGGACATTTTTGCCTGGCACCCCTCGGATATGCCCGGAATCCCATGCAGATTGGTAGAACACAGCCTAAACATCCTAAAAGGATTCAAGCCAGTCAAACAGGCTCTTCGACGATTTTCTGAACCCAAAAGACAGGCAATGGGAGAAGAGCTAGCCAAACTATTGGAAGCCGGATTCATCAGAGACATCAAACATCCGGATTGACTAGCAAACCTGGTAATGGTACCAAAGAAGGACAAATGCTGGCGCCTATGTGTCGATTTCAAAGACCTAAATAAAGCTTGCCCAAAGGATCCCTTCCCCCTCCCCCGCATCGACCAAATCATCGATGCCACTGCAGGGCACGACTCATTGTGCTTCCTGGACGCATACTCCGGCTATCATCAAATCAAGATGGCAGAAGCGGATCAAGCCGCAACAGCATTCATCACTCCATATGGACCATTCTGCTTCAACACGATGCCCTTCGGACTTAAAAACAACGGCGCAACATATCAGCGCATGATTCAGACATGTCTGGCTACCCAGATCGGCAAAACAGTAGAGGCATATGTAGACGACGTAGTCGTCAAAACTAAACACGTCGAAACTCTAGTAGACGACTTGAGGCTCACATTCGACAACCTCAGAGCATATGACATCAAGCTAAATCCGGAAAAATGCGTTTTCGGCGTACCAGCTGGAAAGCTGCTGGGCTTCATCGTATCCGGTAGAGGAATTGAAGCAAACCCAGCCAAGATACGAGCTTTGTCACAGCTAGATATCCCAAAAGACCTCAAGCAAATACAAAAATTGACTGGATGCATGGCGGCTCTAAGCCGCTTTATCTCCCGTCTAGGAGAAAATGCATTGCCCCTCTATCGCCTCCTTAGGCGCACCGAACACTTCGAGTGGATGGATGCTGCCACCGTCGGACTCGAAGAAATGAAGGCCATATTGGCAACAAATCCAGTCCTAGCTGCGCCCAACCTGGGTGAACCAATGTTGTTATACATCGCAGCAACGCATGAAGTTGTAAGCGCGGTACTCGTCGTGGAACGAGAGACAGAAGGGCATAAATTCCCTCTTCAAAAACCAGTATACTACGTATCCACTGTGTTAACCCCCTGCAAGTCCCGTTACCCGCACTATCAGAAGATAGCATACGCGGTGTTCATGGCATCCCGGAAGCTCCGACACTATTTCAAGAGTGTTCGATAACAGTGGCCTCTGAAGTACCACTTAACGACATTATAAACAACCGCGACGCGACGGGCAGGATTGCAAAATGGGCCATTGAGCTCTTATGTAATGCCCCGAGACCGGAGCTTCAGATGCCTTCCAGGGTTTCTGAGATTCGTTGTGTGATTTTGTTTGGTTCGTGCATTCATCTCTGCATCATGTGCATTGCATCATGTCATCATGCCATCATGCCATTTAATTTTTAAAACTCAACTAAATAAAATTGTATGGATTTTTCGATCCATTTGAATCGAGAGATATTCACATGGTGACTTCTCTTTATAACATATCCTCCAATATTAGGGAGCTATATATTAAATATTTCTTTATTTCGGAAATCACCATAACACACTTGCAAATATCCCAATGTCGTTGTTATCTCAATTCTTGGTCTCCAACTTTGTCCATAAATTCTTTCATCATTTTCCGGAGCTCCACCAAAAATCTCAACATTTTTGGACCTTCCTTTTATCAAGTCCTAGTTCAAACCCATTTGAATTAAATTCAAATGAGTTTGAATTTACATCTTTCAATCATGCCTCTTTCTAGTTTTCTTGGTTCAAGCTCATTTTTGCGAGTCCGGGAAAATTATCCCCATGTGCAAATCTTTTCCCTAACCCTCTCTTTCTTTTTCTTCTCTTTAATTGTTTTCTGCTAAGAAAATATAAGAGAGAGAGAGAGAGAAGAGGGCCGCTTCCCCGCAGCCCATTTGACCCAAGGCTAAGCCGGCCCAAGGCCCAGCCGCCCCCCACTGTAACCCTAGCCCCGAGTCCCCCGATCCAATCTCTCCCCCTCGTTTCCCCTCAGCGCCGTCACCTCCCTCGCTACCGCGGCCGCTCCCCTCGATCCCCATCTCCCTGCGGCCTCCTCCTCGCCCTTCCTTCTCCCGCGCCGCCACTAGAGGCCAACTCCGGCGCCCCCTGCCTCGTCTCCCATCCTCTCCTCCGCGACGCCTTCCCTCCTCCGTCGCCTGCGGCCGTGCCAGGACCTCCGTCGTTGCCCCTGCAGCCTTCCCTCCTCCGTGTCGTTGCCTCCTCATAGCGCCGCGCCCGGCCTCCCGCGTCCGCAATCGGCTCCTCTGCTTCACCCGTCCTTTGCTTCGCCTCCATCGCCGGCGACCACGACCTGCCACCGCCCTCCTTGGAGCTCCCATGGCCGCCGCGCCCTGTTCCGGGTCGCCTCCACCTGGATCCGCCCCAACCACCAGGGAGCAGAGCCCCCGCACGCTACTTCTTCGCCTCGCCTCCCTCCGCTCCACCACGCCGGCCTTCGGAGCCGTTGTCGGCGGCCGCACCGTCGCCCGTCCATGGTCGCCAGCGCCGTGTGCTCCGCCGTCCCCGCGCCCTGCTGCCTCCTAGGGTGCCGCACGGTCGCCGTTCATCTTCAACCGCGGGACCGCAGTCCTCCTCCAACATCGTCCAGATCCGGATGGCCTCCACCGCCCTTGCCGTTCCTGGCCGGAACTGACTCCGGTGGCCCGTCCCCGTCGGAGTTGATCTCCACCACAGGCCAGCCCAGCGCCGCATCTTCCTCAGCCTGTTGTTCCATCGCCTCCTTGCTGCTGCCAAATGAGGCCCTGGTGTTCCTTCGTTTTGGACCGACAAGACCCGGACTCCGAACGCCAAGTACCACGACATCCATGTTCGTCTACGGAACGTGTACATCTACACCGCCAAGACCGGACTGACAAGTACCCCGACGTTGCGTGTACCACTAACGTCGACCTGAACATCTACGAAAACGTGTACAACTACCATCGCGACGTGAACAACGACTTCCACTACGCCGTGTACGACTACTTCCCACGACGACCCATGAACGTCTACCTCCACTACGGCCCGTGAACGTCTACGAGATGTACCACTACCGTCGGCCCATGAACGACTACTTCCCTCTACGAAACGCGAACCGCCCCGTTTGAACGCTTCAAAGGTATAAGCCCCGAGACGATCAACCGTGGACCGAATGAATGTGTGTTGTATGTTTATGCTCGTGTGCGCCCCATGTCCGAATTGTCACTCGTTTCCATGCCACTAACCTGTGGGAACCCGGAAGCCGGGATCACCCCACCATCTTGCATGACTCGCTCACGCTCACTTCTCGTTTGCATCGGTATCTCACTCGAGTTATCGGGACCGAAAATGTTGCCATGGCACCATTTTCATTATCGTTGCCGTGGCACCCCTTTTGTCCCGCCATGGTGGCCAAATGCCTCGTATCATGCTCATGTTAACGTTTTCATAAAATTGCATAAAACTTGTGTATGTCATCCGCATCATGATAACAACAATTAAAATGCTTAAAATTGTTGTTTGCTTTAATTGCTAAATGACATGAGGTTTTTCTGGAATTGTTATTTGTTGTTTCCGGCCTCATTTAAACTTGCCTAAATAGGTGGTTTGCTTATGCCTCACCTCTTGCCATGTTTAACAACATTTAATATTGTTGGTTAGCATAACCGAGGGTAAACTAAATAATTGATATGGTGTTTCATCAATATGCAACTCGTTGCATATTGAGCTCCACTTAACTTGTAGTATTGTTTGTTCCACTTTTCCATGCCATGCCTCTTTAAACTGGACATGCATCATATTTGGTTGTGCATCATGCCATGCTTATGTGCTGGTTGTTTACCATATTGTTTGCTTCTTTCCGGGTTGCTTCTCTCGTTAGCTTCGGTTTCGTTCCGGAGTTGTGAGGATTCGTTCGACTACGTCCGTTTGTCTTCTTCATGGACTCGTTCTTCTTCCTAGCGGAATTTCAGGCAAGATGACCATTACCCTTGATATCACTTCTATCTTTGCTTGCTAGTTGCTCCGTTCTATCGCTATGCTGCGTTACCTATCCCTTGTTTACCATGCCTCCCATATTGCCATGTCAGCCTCTAACCTTTTCACCCTTCCTAGCAAACCGTTGCTTGGCTATGTTACCACTTTTACTTAGCCCCTCTTATAGCATTGTTAGCTGCAGGTGAAGTTGAAGATTGCTCCATGATGGACAGGATTATGTTGGGATATCACAATATCTCTTATATATTATTAATGCACCTATATACTTGGTAAAGAGTGGAAGACTCGGCCTTATGCCTGGTGTTTTGTTCCACTCTTGCCGCCCTAGTTTCCGTCATACCGGTGTTATGTTCCCGGATTTTGCGTTCCTTACGCGGTTGGGTGATTTATGGGACCCCCTTGACAGTTCGCTTTGAATAAAACTCCTCCAGCAAGGCCCAACCTTGGTTTTACCATTTTCCACCTAAGCCTTTTTTCCCTTGGGTTCTGCAGACTCAAGGGTCATCTTTATTTTAACCCCCCCCCCCCCGGGCCAGTGCTCCTTCGAGTGTTGGTCCGAACTGAGCTGCCTGCGGGGCCACCTCGGGGAAACTTGAGGGCTGGTTTTACTCGTAGCTAGTCTCATCCGGTCTTGCCCTGAGAACGAGATATGTGCAGCTCCTATCGGGATTTGTCGGCGCATCGGGCGGCTTTGCTGGTCTTGTTTTACCATTGTCGAAATGTCTTGTAAACCGGGATTCCGAGTCTGATCGGGTCTTCCTGGGAGAAGGTCTATTCCTTCGTTGATCGCGAGAGCTTGTCATGGGCTAAGTTGGGACACCCCTGCAGGGTATATAATCTTTCGAAAGCAGTGCCTGCGGTTATAGGCAGATGGGAATTTGTTAATGTCCGGTTGTAGATAACTTGACACCAGATCTGAATTAAAACGCATCAACAGCGTGTGTAGCCGTGATGGTCTCTTCTCGGCGGAGTCCGGGAAGTGAACACGGTTTTGGGTTATGTTTGACGTAAGTAGGAGTTCAGGATCACTTCTTGATCATTGCTAGCTTCACGACCGTTCCATTGCTTCTCTTCTCGCTCTTATTTGCGTATGTTAGCCACCATATATGCTTAGTCGCTGCTGCAACCTCACCACTTTACCCCTTCCTTTCCCATAAGCTTAAATAGTCTTGATCTCGCGGGTTTTGAGATTGCTGAGTCCTCGTGACTCACCAGATACTATCACAACAGTTGCAGGTGCCGATGATACCAGTACAGGTGATGCAACTGAGCTCAGATGGGAGCTCAACGAAGATCTTAGTTGTTGCTATGTTTCGTTTCATGTTGATCAGTAGTGGAGCCCAGTCCGGACGATCGGGGATCTAGCAATTGGGTTATCTTCTTTTCTTTTGGCTTCGTCCGTAGTCGGACTATGTGTGTACTCTGAATGGTGTACGATTTATTTATGTTCATTGTGTGAAGTGGCGATTGTAAGCCAACTCTTTATCCCAGTCTTGTTCATTACATGGGATTGTGTGAAGATGACCCTTCTTGCGACAAAACCACAATGCGGTTATGCCTCTAAGTCGTGCTTCGACACGTGGGAGATATAGCCGCATCGTGGGTGTTACAAGTTGGTAATCAGAGCCATCCCCGACTTAGGAGCCCCCTGCTTGATTGTTTGCTGGCGTTGTTGAGTCTAGAACAAAAATTTTTGAGTCTTAGGATTATATATATCGGAGAGTAGGATTCTTTTTACTCCTCAGTCCCTTCGTCGCTCTGGTGAGGTCTCCTCACATAGATGTTTTGACTTTCCTCTCCTCAAATTTCACTAATTTTTTTAGGATCACGCGGGTATCTTGGAATCATTCCGATGGTTTTGTGACGAGAACATTGTTCTTGGTGCCTCCTGTCTATTATGTGGCATTGACCCGAGGAGTTGAGCTCCGAGGTGTTGTCGTCACAATTTAATCGTTGCAGTTCTGGAATACCTGAGTTTCGCCGACATCAAAAATCTCTTTTATGCAGTTGTTGGTGAGATAACCTCGATAACCCAGTACTGGGGCGAGCTCGAGAGTATTGCCATAACTCGTATAACGGATGCTTTTCGAAGGTTGAGGTACACGATTTCCGAAGGTTTCTTGGTTATGTGTTGACGGATGGATACAGCTTGGATGTAGGTATTGTTAGTTTTGGGAGAGATATATATTGCTTCCCCTGTATCCCCAACACCAGATTGCATAACTGGAAAGTTTTGGGAGTTTCATAGGTGGGAATTCAAGTAGCTCCTAGAATATCTTTTTGACAGATGCATGATATGAGATTGGGGTTTGACGTCTAGTGGTCCTCCTTTCCACGGTCATTTTTACAGTGGTCCCGTTGTGTCTTAAAGAACCCTTGGCTATGCTGGTTCGGGGACACTTCGTATGTCATGTGCACTGCCTTGTACATGATGGTGCTGTACACTCGAGTCCATGTGGGCCCCACCACGAAAACTTCTGACGGAATCTCTATCATATGTTTGTTCTGGCTTATTCTGCAAGCCAAATCCTTTGTTTTGTTTTATTTGTGGTATTCGAGTTGCTTCGAAGTCAAAGGTTGAATCCATACCTTTCATAAATGGTGTTCTCATATTTCTATGGGAGTGCTAATCCTTCTTGATCATCGAGGTTGTCATGTTAATTCTTTCCGACCGGTGTGCTTCTCTTCAAGTGGATCCGAACATTTCAACATTCGCAAGATCAATTCTAAGTTTTCTCAACGGTATCCATTCCATCTGCCCCAAGTTGCCTTTGTTTTCCCGCCCTCCCACCCTTTTTCTTCAAGGACTCAGATTTCTTAATCGGGTATCCATTTTATTGATGGGAAGTCTCTCCATTCTTTTGCGTCAATGTTCTTATCCGGTGATTCTCAAGAAGATACTAACGGAATTTCAAGTTCATCATCCTTCGTTGTTTTTTCTTCTCCGGTGGATTTACCTCAAGCTTTCGGTGTTGATCATATCCTTATCCTTGTTCAAATGCTATCCCATGCCGGTGCACCTCTTAATCATTCACTTCTCGATATTCCTTCGTTCTCGAGTGTTGAATATTTCTCAGAAGGCTCGTCTTTTCATTCAAGATCCGTTCAAGCTATTTGGAGATTATTATCTCATTCAAGCCATTTAATTCAACCGGCGCAATCCCCTCTTTCAATCAATCGTTCAACGGTGTTTTCCTTTTGAGTGGGCCCTAACCCACAGGTCTTTTCCCAGGATCTTACCTGACTCTTCTAATTATCACGAGTGATTCTCAAATTCATTTCCATGTTTGACATAAGAATGAGTTATCATCAGTCAAATGTCCTTCTCCAAGATCTGTCAAATTCTTTTCATCGTTGGTTCAACCTTTCTAATTTTCATCCCGGAGTGCCTCAACAATTTTGTTGGTTCTCGTCATCACTCTCAGCATGTGAAGACCGAAGAAGAGTTCCTCTTAAATCTTGGTCCGTTCTCTTGAAGATTCATGGTTCTAGATTTATACCATCCTCTCATAATTGTTTTCGATTGTGAGAATTCTTTTCACCCATCCAGAGCAATTCAGGAGTCTTTACAGTTTGATTCTCCGGAGCCCATCTTCTCGGAATTATTCATTCCAACTTTCAGTTCTCGTTCTCCAAATCTTACCGGTGCATCGTTCAAGTTTACTATAGTCAGCTCATGATCTCTTTGTTCTCATGTATCTAAACCCCCTCAAGTATCTTCATTCATTTTCCAATTCTTCCCGGTGAATTGTGCCATTGCTACTTTCATTTTCAAATTCTTACGGTGGTTCGTTCAAGATTTCACTTCCTTCGTTATCATATCAAAATATTCGTTGTTTCCAAATCCCACCGGTGGTTCCATCTATACTTCCTCTAGTTGGCGCTATATATCTCTTAATTCGTTCTACGAGAATAAGTAGGATGACAAATCCGTTGCTTGTCATCAATTTAAATTGGTGAAGGATAGGCATGACATAATTCTTATTCTTGTTTCATCCAAGTGATTAATTCTTTTCTTCCGGAGATTGTTCATGATGAAGTAATTCTCGGTTCTAGTGTTCATCTTTTCTTTCCGGAGTTCCAAGTTTTCTCGGTTATATCGTCGCGAAGCTTCATCTAAATCACCGCAAGGCTTCACTTTGTGTTTTCAACTTCCCTTTCTTTTTATCATCCTTTTATTACCGGAGTTCTTCATGGAGACTCTAGATGGTAGTTCATCAAGTATTCCTTTCATTCTTAAAGTGTTCTTCAAGATTGTTCTTGGAAAAGCTCAAGTATTTTTCATCTTGCATTCCAAAGTGCAATTCTTTCTACCTTATCTTTTGAGATGGTGTTATGTCACTCTTGACATTTTCCTTCATGTTTCATGATTCACATGTTGTCAAGAATGAGGTATTTTAAATCCATATCTCTTCGTTGGAGTTATCTTGTGTCATATTTCACCTAAAGCCTTCCCTAAGGAATGTTGTATTGTGGTGCTTATCAATGATCCAAGTTTTCTCTTCATTGATCTCAAGCAAGCAATTGTTTCCGTTAGTGGCCGGTTGTCACCTCATAATTTTGAGATGTTTTCCATAAGCCCACTACAAGCGTATTCGTTTCGTTGTTGGTTTTCCAACAACTCCGCTCTAACCTTATTGGAAGGGTGCTTTCCATGCGCTTTTGTGGCAGAAGTTGGCATTTTTTTCTCCGTTCTTTTCTTCCCAACAATCTAGCTTCTATTCTTTCGTTCCAGACACATTGTGATGTTGCTCTCTTCACCCATCACCTCGTTTTGTCAAGATCATGTTTCTTTTTGTGCTTATCCATTTAACCCGAGTGCTGTGTTCTCATTCAAGTTCTTTTCATCTTATCAAGTTTTGCCTCCCTTCTCAACCGGCGTGCTGTGTGAAATCCTTCTTACCCCTTGTGCCATTCTTTCAATAGTTCCGGAGGCAGTATGTTGTTGATTTCATCACGTATCATCCCATCTTCTCAAGTTCATGTTCAATTCCTTCCATTTACAGTCGGAGTGCTGTCCGAATTTGTTCTTCCTTTGTTCCTTGTTTATCTCGTTTCAACCAGAGTGGTTCAATTCCTTCTTGTCCATTCTACTCGTCATTCATAGCTTTGCAACCTCCAAGGTTCACATGGTGTTCCTTCTTTCTATTTTCTACCGCAGTGCTCTCAATTGTGTTCAACTCCATTGTGTTCTCTCTTTCAACTTTTCAACCTCTCAAGGTTCTTTAATTTCACTCTTTTGTCGAAGAAGCAACTTAGTTTTACATCTTCTCTTCCTCTTCTGTTTCTCTCTGGTGCCATTCTAGATCTCGGGACGAGATCCTCTCATAGTGGTGGAGTGTTGTAACGCCCCGAGACCGGAGCTTCAGATGCCTTCCAGGGTTTCCGAGATTCGTTGTGTGATTTTGTTTGGTTCGTGCATTCATCTCTGCATCATGTGCATTGCATCATGTCATCAAGCCATCATGCCATTTATTTTTTAAAACTCAACTAAATAAAATTGTATGGATTTTTCGATCCATTTAAATCGAGGGATATTCACATGGTGACTTCTCTTTATAACATATCCTCCAATATTAGGGAGCTATATATTAAATATTTCTTTATTTCGGAAATCACCATAACACACTTGCAAATATCCCAATGCCGTTGTTATCTCAATTCTTGGTCTCCAACTTTGTCCATAAATTCTTTCATCATTTTCCGGAGCTCCACCAAAAATCTCAACATTTTTGTACCTTCCTTTTATCAAGTCGTAGTTCAAACCCATTTGAATTAAATTCAAATGAGTTTTAATTTACATCTTTCAATCATGCCTCTTTCTAGTTTTCTTGGTTCAAGCTCATTTTTGCGAGTCCGGGAAAATTATCCCCATGCGCAAATCTTTTCCCTAACCCTCTCTTTCTTTTTCTTCTCTTTAATTGTTTTCTGCTAAGAAAATATAAGAGAGAGAGAAGAGGGCCGCTTCCCCACAGCCCATTTGACCCAAGGCTAAGCCGGCCCAAGGCCCAGCCGCCCCCCACTGTAACCCTAGCCC
>NC_041387.1:620072349-620093953 GCF_002162155.2 Triticum dicoccoides | reverse complement strand
GTCACCTCCCTCGCTACCGCGGCCGCTCCCCTTGATCCCCATCTCCCTGCGGCCTCCTCCTCGCCCTTCCTTCTCCCGCGCCGCCACTGGTGGCCAACTCCGGCGCCCCTGCCTCGTCTCCCATCCTCTCCGCCGCGACGCCTTCCCTCCTCCGTCGCCTGCGGCCGTGCCAGGACCTCCGTCGTTGCCCCTGTAGCCTTCCCTCCTCCGCGTCGTCGCCTCCCCATGGCGCCGCGCCCGGACTCCCGCGTCCGCCATCGGCTCCTCTTCTTCACCCGTCCTTTGCTCCGCCTCCATCGCCGACGACCACGACCAGCCACCGCCCTCCTTGGAGCTCCCATGGCCGCCGTGCCCTGTTCCGGGTCGCCTCCACCTGGATCCGCCCCAACCACCAGGGAGCAGAGCCCCCGCGCGCTGCTTCTTCGCCTCGCCTCCCTCCGCTCCACCACGCCGGCCTTCGGAGCCGTTGTCGGCGGCCGCACCGTCGCCCGTCCATGGTCGCCAGCGCCGTGTGCTCCGCCATCCCCGCGCCCTGCTGCCTCCTAGGGTGCCACACGGTCGCCGTTCATCTTCAACCGCGGGACCGCAGTCCTCCTCCAACATCGTCCAGATCCGGATGGCCTCCGCCGCCCTTGCCGTTCCTGTCCGGAACTGACTCTGGTGGCCCGTCCCCGTCGGAGTTGACCTCCACCACAGGCCAGCCCAGCGCCGGATCTTCCTCAGCCTGTTGTTCCATCGCCTCCTTGCTGCTGCCAAACGAGGCCCTGGTGTTCCTTCGTTTTGGACCGACAAGACCCGGACTCCGAATGCCAAGTACCACGACATCCATGTTCGTCTACGGAACGTGTACATCTACACCGCCAAGACCAGACCGACAAGTACCCCGACGTCGCGTGTACCACTACCGTCGACCTGAACATCTACAAAAACGTGTACAACTACCGTCGCCACGTGAAGAACGACTTCCACTACGCCGTGTACGACTACTTCCCACGACGACCCGTGAACGTCTACCTCCACTACGGCCCGTGAACGTCTACGAGATGTACCACTACCGTCGGCCCGTGAACGACTACTTCCCTCTACGAAACGCGAACCGTCCCGTTTGAACGCTTCGAAGGTATAAGCCCCGAGACGATCAACCGTGGACCGAATGAATGTGTGTTGTATGTTTATGCTCGTGTGCGCCCCATGTTTGAATTGTCACTCGTTTCCATGCCACTAACCTGTGGGAACCCGGAAGCCGGGATCACCCCACCATCTTGCATGACCCGCTCACGCTCACTTCTCGTTTGCATCGGTATCTCACTCGAGTTATCGGGACCGGAAATGTTGTCGTGGAACAATTTTCGTTATCGTTGCCGTGGCACCCCTTTTGTTCCGCCATGGTGGCCAAGTGCCTCGTATCATGCTCATGTTAACGTTTTCATAAAATTGCATAAAACTTGTGTATGTCATCCGCATCATGATAACAACAATTAAAATTCTTAAAATTGTTGTTTGCTTTAATTGCTAAATGACATGAGGTTTTTCCGGAATTGTTATTTGTTGTTTCCGGCCTCATTTAAACTTGCCTAAATAGGTGGTTTGCTTATGCCTCACCTCTTGCCATGTTTAACAACATTTAATATTGTTGGTTAGCATAACCGAGGGTAAACTAAATAATTGATATGGTGTTTCGTCAATATGCAACTCGTTGCATATTGAGCTCCACTTAACTTGTAGTATTGTTTGTTGCACTTTGCCATGCCATGCCTCTTTAAACCGGACATGCATCATATTTGGTTGTGCATCATGCCATGCTTATGTGCTGGTTGTTTACCATATTGTTTGCTTCTTTCCGGGTTGCTTCTCTCGTTAGCTTCGGTTTCGTTCCGGAGTTGTGAGGATTCGTTCGACTACGTCCGCTTGTCTTCTTCATGGACTCGTTCTTCTTCCTAGCGGAATTTCAGGCAAGATGACCATTACCCTTGATATCACTTCTATCTTTGCTTGCTAGTTGCTCCGTTCTATCGCTATGCTGCGCTACCTATCCCTTGTTTACCATGCCTCCCATATTGCCATGTCAGCCTCTAACCTTTTCACCCTTCCTAGCAAACCGTTGCTTGGCTATGTTACCGCTTTTGCTCAGCCCCTCTTATAGCATTGTTAGTTGCAGGTGAAGTTGAAGATTGCTCCATGATGGACAGGATTATGTTGGGATATCACAATATCTCTTATATATTATTAATGCACCTATATACTTGGTAAAGGATGGAAGACTCGGCTTTATGCCTGGTGTTTTGTTCCACTCTTGCCGCCCTAGTTTCCGTCATACCGGTGTTATGTTCCCGGATTTTGCGTTCCTTACGCGGTTGGGTGATTTATGGGACCCCCTTGACAGTTCGCTTTGAATAAAACTCCTCCAGCAAGGCCCAACCTTGGTTTTACCATTTGCCACCTAAGCCTTTTTCCCTTGGGTTCTGCAGACTCAAGGGTCATCTTTATTTTAACCCCCCCGGGCCAGTGCTCCTTCGAGTGTTGGTCCGAACTGAGCTGCCTGCGGGGCCACCTCGGGGAAACTTGAGGGCTGGTTTTACTCATAGCTAGTCTCATCCAGTGTTGCCCTGAGAACGAGATATGTGCAGCTCCTATTTGGATTTGTCGGCGCATCGGGCGGCTTTGCTGGTCTTGTTTTACCATTGTCGAAATGTCTTGTAAACCGGGATTCCGAGTCTAATCGGGTCTTCCTGGGAGAAGGTCTATTCCTTCGTTGATCGCGAGAGCTTGTCATGGGCTAAGTTGGGACACCCCTGCAGGGTATATAATCTTTCGAAAGCTGTGCCTGCGGTTATAGGCAGATGGGAATTTGTTAATGTCCTGTTGTAGATAACTTGACACCAGATCCGAATTAAAACGCATCAACAGCGTGTGTAGCCGTGATGGTCTCTTCTCGGCGGAGTCCGGGAAGTGGACATGGTTTTGGGTTATGTTTGACGTAAGTAGGAGTTCAGGATCACTTCTTGATCATTGCTAGCTTCACGACTGTTCCATTGCTTCTCTTCTCGCTCTTATTTGCGTATGTTAGCCACCATATATGCTTAGTCGCTGCTGCAACCTCACCACTTTACCCCTTCCTTTCCCATAAGCTTAAATAGTCTTGATCTCGTGGGTTTTGAGATTGCTGAGTCCTCGTGACTCACCAGATACTATCACAACAGTTGCAGGTGCCGATGATACCAGTACAGGTGATGCAACCGAGCTCAGATGGGAGCTCAACGAAGATCTTAGTTGTTGCTATGTTTCGTTTCATGTTGATCAGTAGTGGAGCCCAGTCGGGATGATCGGGGATCTAGCAGTTGGGTTATCTTATTTTCTTTTGGCTTCGTCCGTAGTCGGACTATGTGTGTAGTCTGAATGATGTATGATTTATTTATGTTCATTGTGTGAAGTGGCGATTGTAAGCCAACTCTTTATCCTAGTCTTGTTCATTACATGGGATTGTGTGAAGATGACCCTTATTGCGACAAAACCACAATGCGGTTATGCCTCTAAGTCGTGCTTCGACACGTGGGAGATATAGCCGCATCGTGGGTGTTACATCTTACCATTTGATATAACTTACAAACCTCGGCGAGCTATAAAGTCACAAGTTTTGGCTGACTTTGTCGCTGAATGGACCGAAGCCGAAATCCCTAAAGAGTACGGCGCATACTCCAATTGGATTATGCACTTCGACGGCTCTAAAATGTTAGCCGGATTGGGGGCTGGCGTCGTATTGACGTCCCCGATCGGAGACACAGTCCAATACGTACTTCAGATAATGTACACGGACTCCAACAACGCAGCCGAATACGAGGCCCTTTTACATGGTCTCCGGATGGCAATCTCCATGGGCATTCAACGCCTAGAGGTGCGCGGGGATTCAAACCTCGCAATATCCCAAATAAACAGAGACTTTGACGCCAAAGATCCGAAAATGGCAGCATACCGCAACGCTGTCCTAAAAATGTCAGCCCAGTTTGAAGGACTTGAATTCCATCACGTAGCCCGAGATAATAACCAAGCAGCCGACGTATTGGCACGCATCGGCGCAAAACGCGATGCTGTCCCTCCTAACATCTTCCTGGAACGGCTCTTCAAGCCATCCGTACTATGGGAAGAGGAGTCCGGAAATAACAAACCGGAACAAGCCGCACCAACCGGCGATTCAGCCGATGACATAACACCTTCAGCCCACGACATAATGGCAGTAATTGCCCCGTAGACAGAACCATTCCTCGCCTACTTGCTTAGGCAGGAGCTTCCCGAAGACCAAAATGAGGCCCGCTGCATTGTCCGGTGATCTAAAGCCTACAAGGTCTATGAGGGAGAACTTTATAAGAAAAGCACAACCGGAGTCCTTCAAAGGTGTATCTCCGAAGAGGGAGGGCGAAACCTCCTGGCTGAAATTCATGCCGGACTAGGCGGACACCACGCCGCAGCTCGGGCCCTTGTAGGAAAGGCATTCCGTATAGGATTTTATTGGCCGACGGCCCGAGCAGATGCCCAGGACTTAGTCCAAAGATGCGTCGGTTGTCAGCTCTTTGCTAATCAGAGCCATATGCCACCCACCGCCCTCAAAACTATACCCATTACCTGGCCGTTCATGGTCTGGGGGCTTCACATGGTTGGACCACTTAAAGGGGGGAACCCACAAGCAAAGGTACCTATTGGTCATGGTGGATAAATTCACCAAATGGATAGAGGCCAAGCCAGTTAAAACGGCAGAGTTCGCACCAGTGATAGACTTTATATCCGGGGTAGTACACCGTTATGGTGTCCACCACAGCATCATCACCGATAACTGCATGAACTTCACGGCCGATGAGGTTAAATCATGGTGCAAAAATATGGGCATCAAGCTCGATTACGCTTCAGTCTATCATCCTCAAACCAACGGTCAAGTGGAATGAGCAAATGGTCTAATAATGAGCGGCATCAAACCCAGACTAGTGCGGTCCCTTACGAAATCTGACACGCACTAGGTAGAGGAGCTCGACTACGTACTCTGGGGGCTGCGGACAATGCCTAACTGTACTACCGGATTCACACCATTTTTATGGTATACGGCACAGAAGCAGTTTTGCCCTGCGACATAATTCATGACTCACGTCGAGTGCGCATGTACGAAGAAAGAGAAGCCGAGTTGGATCGGCAGGACAGCTTGGACGCATTGGAGGAAGAACGCGACGTCACCAAGGCTCGTTCCGCATTCTATCAGCAGCAGGCTCGAAGATACCAAAGCAAAGAAGTACGGGCCAAGACTTACAACGTTGGCGAACTGGTTCTACGCCTGTCGGACAAGAAAAAGGACAAGCTCAAGCCCAAATGGGAAGGCCCCTTCATCATCGATCAAGTCCTGACCGGCGGAGCGTACCGTCTACGAAATGCATCGGATAACCGACTCGAGCCAAACCCATGGAACGCAGCCCGCCTCCGAAGATTCTATGCCTAGCGCCGGACTAAGAGTTCGTCCCTTTACCCCCGTCCATTTTTTTTACTTCAGCTGCCTTTTGTTTATCTTTTTCTTCTCAACCCTATTCATCCAAGCCTTAAAGGGCCTACTTGCGCAACGTTCGCACGCAATTGATGTTCTATCCGCACTCATTATACCTAGGGGCTTCTTTACCAGAAGCTTAACTATAAGGGCTTCATGCCCAGCACATGTGTCAAGCCTCCACATGTACCTTTTATTCACCATTATATGCATCGATATGACTTAAGTTTTGGCCAAGCTGGGTTGCCTGGCTCCTGTGCTTACCCCTACGTTCCCGATTGTTCGGCTAGGAGGTAAAGGGAGCACCTCTGCGATTGTTACTGCCGGGTCAGCCGGATGTGTACCTCAGACTGGGTGAAGCCGAAAGCTAGCGTTCTTAAGGGAATATTCGGTCGGTGACTTAAAAGATGATTTTTTATCCACTTATTTATCTGCCCCCAGATGTTTTTCTGCTTTTTTCGCAGTCCGGACATGCACTTTAGGGCATGCCACCCCCAGAGGAAAGGAACCCTTAACGGAACTATTCTCCCTGGAAGATGTTTCTTACTACCCATGTAATATAACATAACTAGTTGGGCACTTGTCTGATAAAGCACTAATGACCCCTACGCCTGGTCTCCATGCATACCCCAGTTGTCTCATAACCGAGAAGGTATTCGGACACACTCCGGACTCGAGGGTCCCGAGGTCGAAGCGAAAAGGTCGGCAAAGACAAATGATCTACAATCCGACTAGAAGGCATTTTATATGTCATTTTATAATACATTGTCACATCGACTGATTGTATTCTTCCTCAATCCCGTCTAACAGGTTGTCTAATTTACAGTTCTGTTGGGAAAATTTAGCGGCCAGCTCTACTTGGCCGTATACTAAACTCACAGGGATCTCCTTCCCATCGGGTCCCACAGGTCTGACTTCGGCCATGTGGTTGGGATCCGCCTTCTTGTACCGCGTCTTTACCATGGCACAGGCCTCCCTGGCACCTTGGCGGCAGGCTGAAATCTTCCATAAATGGAAGCGCTGCCGCACTCCCTGAAGCTTCTCCGCAAGCTCCCCAAGACCCTCGGGTAAGGAGAAGGCTGGCCATAAAGCCTGGATGGCGCCGCTCATTGCCTTCCAAACTCGTTCGATCAGTTGCAACAATTCGGGAAGTTGATCACCCGTTGATACGGGCATCTCCTCCGCAGGGCGACCTATGAGCATACCTGCAGACATATTCTGTCAAATTGACTTCCTCGCCGAACTCTTCTTTTCAAAGGAGTTCGCTCAAGCACTTACTATAGATGCCGCGACGAAGCCGCTGATTCTCCTTAACGGAGCCCGACAGCTCGGCCCGAACGCCTTTCAGCTCTTCCCCAAGCTGGGCATGGGCATCCTGGAGTTTGTTCCTTTCATGCTGCACCTTATGCAGCACCCTCTCGCCGGCCTTTAGTTGGTGCAGAAGTTCTTGCCTGTCCGGATCTTGTCCGGCAGCACCTGCAATGTCATTTTTTAGACTTGCGCAAAGGCCAAACGCTACTTATCTTTCTAAAATAATGCGTTACCAGGAGAGGTCCCTGTGTTTCCTCCTGCGCCAGAGAGTGCGGCCTCAAGTTGGGCCTTGCACTCCTGCAGCTCCTGAGACAGTTGGGTATTCTTCTTGGTAAGATCCTACGTTTCATATGATCCTTAAATCAGTTAATATAACTACTTTAAGTCTCGGGGGCTACTGGCATATACAACTATTAAATTCTCTTACCCGTATGTCTTTTACATACTGCTCCGTGGCTCTGGTAAAACCATCTTGAGCAGCACGAAGGTGCACATCCCCCGTGTTAAAGGCATTCAACGCCTCGGGGGAGAAGCACGCGTCACGAAATAATGTCCGGCGGCGCCCGTGATTCAGGGCACTCTCCACCTCAGACTTGGTGGCGGACAGTCTGTCGGCATCCTCCGCGGAGGAATGTCCAGCTCGCGCCTTGCGCTCGCCTCCCCCTCCAGACCAGGTGCTGGAGCCTGGCTGGTAGAGGTTGGATTGGCAACCTCCACGCCCGCAGTCCGGCGGACGCTTTTTTCCCTACAAAAGTCATGAGCACTCAAACGCTTCCTAGGAATGTTGCTCTAAATAATGAATTGTGAGCTACACCTTTGCGGCGACGCTTCAGTCCGCGCCGCGCTCCTCTTCCGCCTACTGGTCCGGACTGGCCTTTGTTGGCCAGCCGCCGCGGGCTCGGCTTCTCGCCCTAGGGGCGCCTCCTGCACAGCGCCATCGTATACGGTGGTCAGAAATAAGCAAGGAAGGAATGACGGTGTCAGGACTTCGGTTGCAATCACCTGGGAAGCCGGATATAGTCCGGGATAGTCGACCGTGATGGCGACTAAAGCATTGTCCATGCTGAGCTGATGGAACACCCCGTCGATTAGCTCCACCATTATGTCCGGATCCTCTTCAGAGGCTGGATTCCGGGATCTCTCTGGATCCTCGGGTTGCGGAGCTGGACTTAGCATGTCCTCCACGATCCGGCGCAGCTCCTGCGTCGGAAGAAGAACACAATATAAGAAACTTAAGTTTCAAAAAGCATGGGCCGGGCATGCAGAGTGTTCGCTTACCCAAGGCCGGGGATTATTCATGGAGAACCCATTTAACGGGTTCGTCCGAAGGAAATCCTCCTTCTCCCCCTTATATAGGCCGGACAGGATCGTCACCAGATCTTCGACCGAATCCGGCCCTTTGCGGCCATGACGGGTGGCATCGTCCTCCCCGTTGAAATCCCACATGGGGTGGCCCCTGTATTGTAGTGGCTGCACCCCCCGCATAATGCATGTCGCCATGACTCCAATCATGGTCAACCCGGCATGGGCCAGTAACCTTATTCGGCCCATCAAATAATGGACGCTCTTGTCTTCCTCTGGTTGGGGGCTCCGCGAACGCCAACTAAGGCGTTTCTTCAGAGGAACATTGCTGAACTCCGGGAGGCCGATCCGAACAGGGTCCGACAGCGGAGCGTCTTCTATATAAAACCATTCTGAAGGCCAGTCTTCGGACGCCTTCTTAGGGGTTCCGGATGGATATCCGGTCCCGGCAATGCGCCATATTTCGGTGCCGCCCACTTGATATATGGACCCCTCGTGAGAACGGGGTACAAGGCAGAACAACCTCTTCCATAGCGCGAAATGGGGCTCGATGCCCAGGAATAGCTCGCAAAGAGCTACGTAACCTGCAATATGCAGGATTGATACGGGCGTGAGGTGATGAAGCTGGAGTCCGTAGAACTCCAGGAGCCCGCGGAGGAATGGATGTACAGGAAATCCGAGCCCCCTTATCAGATAGGGGACGAAGCATACCCGCTCCCCTTTGTTGGGATTTGGGGTAACCTCCGCTTGCTTCCCACCTTTGTAGGTGGCCAGCCCGGCTCGAACCGGAACCATGAAGGTCGGAGGGAGATATCCCCCCGCTTGGAGCTTCACCAGCTTGTTGTGCGGAACAGAGCATCTCCTCCAATCTCCTGGCGAAGGGCTGGGAGCGCGAGAAGAGGAGCCGCGTTGACGGTCCATGATGGAATGGATTCTTGGTCGAAAGCGCTCTGATGAGTATTTACGGGAGGAAGATGATGATTTGGATCTGGATTCTTGCCTCCCTTATAGGCAGATTATTCGCACAACTAGGGGGTAAAACATAAAAGACACCCTGGCTTTTAACATTCACGCGACGGGTGGAAGAGGGCCATTATTGGGCGTGAAAGCCAAGACGCGCAACATTGATGAGGAAGCCGGACACTGTTCGGCAGGTACGTAGAACTTGAAGGAGAACCCACCTTGCAACACCGAAGACTACACACATGCTGGACTTATCGTCATTGAAGCCTGGTTCGGGGGCTACTAAGGGAGTCCTGGATTAGGGGGTGTCCGGATAGCCGGACTACCATCATCGGCCGAACTATCATCGGCCGGACTATCATCGTCGACCGGACTCCAAGACTATGAAGATACAAGATTGAAGACTTCGTCCCGTGTCCGGATGGGACTTTCCTTGGCGTGGAAGGCAAGCTTGGCGATACGGATATGTAGATCTCCTACCATTGTAACCGACTCTATGTAACCCTAGCCCTCTCCGGTGTCTATATAAACCGGATGGCTCTAGTCCGTAGAACAACAACCATTACAATCATACCATAGGCTAGCTTCTAGGGTTTAGCCTCCTTGATCTCGTGGTAGATCCACTCTTGTAAACATCTACAATATCAATATCAATCAAGCAAGACGTAGGGTTTTACCTCCATCAAGAGGGCCCGAACCTGGGTAAAACATCGTGTCCCTTGTCTCCTGTTACCATCCGCCTTGACGCACAGTTTGGGACCCCCTACCCGAGATCCGCCGGTTTTGACACCGACAAGCACCCATATCACATAAGCCATGTTAACAATGATCACCTATTTTAACAGAAATAACAGGCATGCCTACAACATGTCTACGTGTCTTAGTACCAGTTCTAGCAATATTAGCAGTCTCGCCCAAGAAAGAAATAACATGCCCATCTAAATCCTCATCCAAGAGATCTTTAACCATAGCAATACTAGGTTCAACATTAATTTTCTCAGGAGGTGTATAAGTCCTAGTATTACTCTTACGAACAACAGTCGAAGCTTTAGCATGATCCTTTATCCTAACAGGGAAAGGAGGTTCTCAACATAAGCAGTAGGAACAATAGGATCACTATAGGTAATAGTCTTTTCTTCGACTGTAATAGGTGCAACTACTTTAACTTCAACAGGAGGATTATATTTAAACCACTTCTCTTTAGGGAGATCAATGTGGGTAGCAAAAGATTCATAAAAAGTAGCTACTATCTCAGAGTCAAGTCCATACTTAGCACTAAATCCACGAAAAACATCGGTGTCCATAAAAGATTTAACACAATCAAACTTAGGTGTCATACCTGACTCCTTACCATCGTCGGAACCACAATCTTCAGAGTTGCATTTAATTCTTTCCAATAGGTCCCATTTGAAATCAATAGTCTTCAGCATATAAGAACCAACACAGGAAGTATTGAGCATGTTGCGATTATCAAGAGAAAGCCGAGCATAAAAATTTTGAATAATCATTTCCCGAGAGAGCTCATGATTGGGGCATGAATATAACATTGACTTAAGCCTCCCCCAAGCTTGAGCGATGCTTTCTCCTTTGCGAGGCCAGAAATTATATATCTAATTAAGATCACGATGAACAAGATGCATAGGATAGAACTTCTGGTGAAATTCCAACTTCAATCGCTTATAATTCCAAGATCTCGTATCATCATATAGCCTATACCATGTCAATGCATCTCCTTAAAAGATAAAGGGAAGATCTTCCTTTTGACAACATCATCAGGAATACCTGCAAGCTTAAATTCCACAAATATCATCCACCAAGATAAGGTGTAAATCGGGATGCAATGTTCCATCTCGTGCAAATGGATTCGCTAGCAGTTTCTCTATCATACCCGAAGGAATCTCAAAGTAAATATTTTCATAAAGTTCAGTAGGTTGAGGAGCACCTCTTTGCTCTTCTGGTTGGGGCGAAGATGCCGCAAACAAGCCCCTCAAAGGATTAGTTTCCATAGTAACAGGTAACAAAAATTTCAGCACACTATATAAATGTTTCCTCACCAAGTTCCACTCACCAAAAGCGCTACACTCCCCGGCAATGGCGCCAGAAAAGAGTCTTGATGACCCACAAGTATAGGGGATCTATCGTAGTCCTTTCGATAAGTAAGAGCGTCGAACCCAACGAGGAGCAGAAGGAAATGATAAGCGGTTTTCAGTAAGGTTTTCTGCAAGCACTAAAATTGTAGGTGATAGATAGTTTTGTGATAAGATAAATAGTAACAAGTGACAAGTAAACAAAGTAAATAAGGTGCAGCAAGGTGCCCCAATCCTTTATGTAGAAAAGGATAAGCCTGGACAATTTCTAATAATGAGAAAGGAGCTCCCGAGGGCACATTGGGAATTATCGTTAAGCTAGTTTTCATCACGCTCATATGTTTCTGGTTCGGTACTTTGATAATTTGATATGTTGGTGGACCGGTGCTTGGGTACCGCCCTTACTTGTACAAGCATCCCACTTATCATTAACCCCTATTGCAAGAATCCACAACTACAACAAAAGTATCAAGGTAAACCTAACCATAGCATGAAACATGTGGATCCAAATTAGCCCCTAACAAAGCAACGCATAAACTAGGGTTTAAGCTTCTGTCACTCTAACAACCCATCATCTACTTATTACTTCCCTATGTCCTCCTCTAGGCCCAATAATGGTGAACTGTCATGTAGTCGACATTCACATGACACCACTAGAGGAGAAGACAGCATACATCTCATCAAAATATCGAACGAATACCAAATTCACATGACTACTAATAGCAAGACTTCACCCATGTCCTCAGGAACTAAAGTAACTACTCACAAAGCATATTCATGTTCATAATTAGAGGTGTAATAATATGCATTAAGGATCTGAATATATGATCTTCCACCAAGTAAACCAATAACTATCAACTACAAGGAGTAATCAACACTACTAGCAACCCACAGGTACCAATTTGTGGTTCTAGATACAAGATTGGATACAAGAAATGAACTAGGGTTTGAGAGGAGATGGTGTTGTGAATATGTTGATGGAGATTGACCCCCTCCGGATGAGAGGATCGTTGGTGATGATTTCCCCCTCCCGGAGGGAAGTGTCCCCGGCAGAACAGCTCTGCCAGAGCCCTAGATTGATTCTGCCAAAGTTCCACCTCGTGGCGGCGGAGTTTCGTCCCGTAAGCTTTCCCCCGATTTTTTCTAGCGTAAAAGTGATGATATAGCAGAAGATGGACACCGGAGGCCCACCAGGGGGGCCAGGAGATAGGGGGCGCGCCCTATAGGGGGGGGCACCCCCTGTCTCCTGGAAAGGGTGTGCCCCCCTGGCCTATTTCTTTCGTTGAAATTCTTATTAATTCGAAAAAGTTGTTTCGTGAAGTTTCAGGACTTTTGCAGCTGTGCATAATAGGTTTCCAACGTTTGCTCCTTTTCCAGCCAGAATTCTAGCTGCCGGCATTCCCCCTCTTCATGGTAAACCTTGTAAAATACGAGAGAATAGCCATAAGTATTGAGATATATTGTGTAATCACAGCCCATAATGCAATAAATATTGATATAAAAGCATGATGCAAAATGGACGTATCAGGCTCCTATTAGGATTCGCCCCCCTTCCTTTTACCGGAGGGGAAAGGGGGAAGGAGATGAAGTGGGAGAAGGAAAGCGGGGCAACGCGCCCTTCCCGGGTCCAATTCGGACTCCCCCTGTTGTGGGCGGCGCGCCAACCCCTTGTGGGCTGGTTAGCCTCCCTCCTATGACCCATATGGCCGATATCTTTCCTCGGGGTTCCAGTAACCACTCCGGTACTCCGGTATGTATGTGATATATTCTAGAACACTTCCGGTGTCTGAATACCACCTTCCAGTATATCAATATTTACCTCTCGACCATTTCAAGACTCCTCGTCATGTCCGTGATCTCACCCAGGACTTTAGACAACCTTCCGTCACCAAAACACATAACTCATATAATGCATATCGTCATCGAACGTTAAGCGTGCGGACCCTACGGGTTCGAGAAATATGTAGACATGGCCCAGACACCTCTCCGGTCAATAACCAATACCGGAACCTGGATGCTCATATTGGTTCCCACATATTCTACGAAGGACTTTATCGGTCGAATCTCTATGTTAACATACGTTATTCCGGTTGTCATCGGTATGTTACTTGCCCGAAATTCGATCGTCAGTATCTTCATACCTAGTTCAATCTCGTTACCGGCAAGTCTCTTTACTCGTTCCGTAATGCATCGTCCCGCAACTAACTCATTAGTCACATTGCTTGCATGGCTTCATATGATGTGCATTACCGAGAGGGCCCAAAGATACCTCTCTGATACTCGGAGTGACAAATCCGAATCTCGATCTATGCCAACCCAACAAACACCTTCAGAGATACCTGTAGAGCATGTTTATAATCACCCAGTTATGTTGTGACGTTTGATAGCACATAAGGTATTCCTCCGGTGTCCGGGAGTTGCATAATCTCACAGTTGGAGGAATATGTATTTGACATGAAGAAAGTTGTAACAATAAATGTCGGAGTCAATGACCACGGGTAGCCTAGCCGGCTCCCTTTGGTCCTTAGAAGAAACAATAGGCCGGTCGAGCCTTGAAGCACCCAGGACGCGGGGCCGTCTTCCTCCGGCCGGCTGTCTCACAAGCCAGCTATCAGAAGGCGGCCCGGCCCTAAACTCTCTTGGAGGAAGCCATGATGGGGCTGACGCCAAGAAGCCGGCCATAAAGAGGCCGACTCCAAGAAGCCGGCCCAAGAAGATCGATTCCGAGAGGCCAGCCCTAGGCAAGCGGCCAGGGGTCGTGCCCTAAAAGTCTGCACCCCCATAACGACAATGGGACAGGGCGTGGCAACAGTGGACCCTACCACCCCCGAATCCCAGAGCACACATGGCTACAATACGCCGTACAGGACAACCATCACTTGTCCGACGTGGCATAGTTGCCATGTTGACCATGACGCCCTCCATGATGGGCTGCCAGTACGGCCCGCAGGCGGCGGGCCCCATCGGTCAGAGAGACGCCCGAAGGCGGCCTGGCCTCCCCCAGATGGCCTGAGGCATGGCCGGCTTCCTATGGCCGGCTTGCTCCCCTCGGGGCACGCGCACCATTAAGGAGACAAGACGAGGTAAGGCTACAGTGAGAGCCCACAAGGCTGCGACATTGTAGCCATGCTTACCTCGACAAAGCCCTCGTCATCAGAGGCGAGGCAACAGTAACCAGCCCCCGACAAGATCCCCAAGTGGTGGGGCCGGCCTGTCGACTAATGAGCCGGTGGCCGGCGGGACCCACCAGTCGGCAGGCCCCAGCGGCCGGCGGAGAAGCCGGCGGCCATAGACACTGATGGCTAGGGCCCGCGCCCAGCCGGGTTACCATTGTACCCCCGGTGGGTAGGCCTATATAAACCCCCCAGGGCACCCATGCAAAGGGTTGATCTCATAGAGGTTTAGAAACTACCATAGGGAGGGAAGAGAGCTAGCCTTGCCCTTCTTCCTCCTTCCACCGAACAGCTCAAGGAGCCTCTTGTAGCTTCTTGTTGATCTAGTGATCATGCGGAGACCCTGCAGAGCAGGAGTAGGGGTATTATCTCCACGGTGAGCCCCCAACCTAGGTAAGATCCGTTGGCGTGCATGTCTTCGCCTTGTCCCGTTTCCAGGCACGGGAGATGTCTTATTGGCTCCCACAATGATAAGCCATCCTTTGGCATATGTCGCACCTACCACCCGACATTTGGCGCCCACCATGGAGCCTGGTGCACCGTCGTCCGGAGACCTTCTCTGGACGGGAACCCTTTTCCTCCCCAGCGAGCGTAGCCAGCCTGGCACGCCCGATGGCGCTTGCCCCAACGCGCTGCAAAGTGTTGACGATGCCTGCGCAGCGAGCTGCCTCGCCGATCTTCTTGGCGAGGCTCGCATCTCCAATGAGCCCGCATCCGACGCGGGCACAGGCTACCCCGAGAGCCGCCTCGTCAGCCTCCTCGACCGCGGACTTGGAATCGGTTGGCTCCACCGACCCGATGCTTGTCGACTACGACACGGCGTCGCTCGATGCCTTCCCCACCAACGTGATCATCTTCGACAACCCTCTTCCTCAAGCTGTCAGTGGCGGCAGCACCGTCACTGAAGTGCTTGTCGTCAGCCATGGCGTCACCTCTGACAAAAACGCCCACGACGCCCTCCAAGCGACGCTACATGATCTGTCCACCCCCCATCCCGGCCGATGCTGACACCGAGACGCTGGAGGCGCGCCGCCTTGCTCTCCTCGCGGAGGGCCAGAAGATAGCCTCCATGAGACACCTCACAGAAGCTCATCAGCGCAAAGTCGACCGTGGTGCCTTCGGCACGCCGCCTCCTGAAGGGCCAAGCCGAGCCGGCGTCGTCAAGAAACGCGGCGCAGCCATCGTCAGCATGCTGGGAGCGGACCGCCCAGTCTACCTCACGCCTCTTGAGAACCTACACGCCGCTTAGTCGATCATAGAGGAGCTGAATGGACTGGGGGCCGATGAACTCCCCTACATGACCAGACGCATCCAGCAGCTAATCGACGTGGCCGCAGAGCGGCACGAAGCCGGTGTCCGAGCTGGAAGCCCCCCTCGCTGAGAGCACGGCGCGACATCACGTGCGCCGACGGCAGGCGGCGTCAGCGCGAGACAAGAAAACGAGCCGGCTGCTAGCCGCAGCCGGACTCGAATCACCATCGAGCGTGACGCAGAAGGCCGCCCTCGAGGTGTGGAATGGCGAGGCGACCCGCCTCCTCCTCCGCCTCGTGGGGAGAGATATCCCACCCCGCCGCCTGTCACGCATCCGACTCTTAGTGGCCGACTTGGCCACCGAGAAGGAGTCGGCGAGAATGATGCCCGCCACTGGATCGACCGCTTGGCACGATCCCTGGCCCTGGAAGAAGAAGATGATGTGGTCCCGCCTTGTTTCGGCCCCCGCATCCGCGACGATCCCTTCCCCAAAGGGTTCTCGCTCCCAAGAGACACGCCCAAGTACAACGGCTCCGTGAAGCCGGAAGATTTGTTGATCGACTACTCCACTGCAGTTCGCATCGCAAGTGGCAACAGGCGTGTCGCCGTGAAATATGTCCCCCTCATGCTCCAAGGCATGGCGCGCACCTGGCTCAACAACGTCAAGCCTTACAGTGTCAACAGCTGGCTAGACTTCACGGAAGTCTTCATCCGCAACTTCACCAGCACATACACGCGGCCTCCCAAGCCTCGCTAGCTTTCCTTGTGTGTTCAAAAGCCCAACGAATCGACGTGCGACTACCTCACGTGTTGGGCCGAGCTCCGCAACTCCTGCGAAGGGGTGCACGAGGTTCAAGCTATAGAGTACTTCACCACCGGGTGCAGAGAAGGCACCCTCCTCAAGAACTGACTCCTCTGCGACGAGCCGACTACCCTCGACGAGCTGCTGATCATAGCAGACAAGTACGCCACGGCTGACTCCTCGATGAAGACCGAGCTCCGAGTAGACGCCTCAGGAAAGTAGTGGCTCCGGCTCCCAAGACGCCGGCTGGAGAATCCAGCCGATGATCGTACCAGAGCGACCACAAGCGCAAGGCCCCTATGCCGTCTTCCACTAGTCGGCACGTGGCCACAGTCGAAGATGAGAAACCTAGAGGGCGGCCGACACCCAAGAAGCAGAAGGGTAGCAGGCCGGCTTGGCAGTCGGCTTTCTCCTACGAGCAGACCCTTGATGCCCCCTGCAAGTTCCACAACGGCGCGAAGCCGTCCAACCACACAACTCGGAAGTGCCATTAGCTCACACGAATCTCCAAGGGCGAGGGGCTGTTGCTGCCTCCGCCAGCAGGCCAGCCGCCTCCAGCCCCGCAGCAGCCGGCCGCTCGGCCAGCAGTCGGAGCTATTCAAGACAAGTTCCCCGATGAACATGCCGCCTACATCGTCTTTACAAGCCAGACAGAAGACCGGCGCAGCCAGCGCCGACAGTAGTAAGAAGTCAACGCGGTCGCCTCCAACAAACCCGAGTTTATGCACTGGTCGAAGAAGCCTATCAGCTGGAGCCAGGATGATCACCCAGTGGTGATGCCGTCTCCTGGCTCCTATGCATTGGTATTGGACGCCACCCTCGCGACAGAAAGGCGGGCCGCCCGATTCTCCCGCATGCTGATAGACGGCAGGAGCAGCATCAACATACTGTACCGAGATACCATGGAGAAGCTCAACATCAAGCCGAAGCAGCTCATGCCAAGTCGGACTGTGTTCCATGGCCTCCTACCCGACCTATCCTGCTCACCAATTGGCGAGATCAAGATGGATGTCCTCTTTGGGGGTAAGGACCATTTCCGCCGAGAAGCAATATGGTTTGAGGTAGTGGATCTGGAGAGCCTGTACCACGCATTGCTTGGCCGACCCGCTTTGGCCAAGTTTATGGATGTGCCTCACTATGCCTACCTCAAGATGAAGATGCCGAGTTCCAAGGGCATCATCACCATAGCCGGAGACTACAAGAAGTCTTCTGAGTGTGCAGCAGCTAGCAGCCGGCTGGCCGAGTCCCTTGTGATTCCTGAAGAGAAGAAGATGCTGAATCGAGTCGTGGCCATGGCTGGCAAGCAGCCGGCCCTGTCCCCTGACCCTAAGGAATGTGATGCCCAAGGTTCTTTCCAGCCGACCAAAGAGACAAAGAAGATACCCCTAGACCCGGAGCACCCGGAGAGGTACGCTGTTGTGGGCTCCGGCCTCGACAGCAAATAGGAAGGCGAGCTCGTCGATTTCCTCCGTGAGAATCGGGACATCTTCGCGTGGTCTCCCAAACACATGCCGGGTGTCCCGACGGATTTCGCCGAGCACAAGCTACACCTCCGATCTGACGCCATGCCGGTCAGGCAGCCCTTGTGCCGCCTGTCAGAAGAAAAGAGAAGAGTAGTCGGAGAAGAAATAGCCCGACTTTTGGCAGCCGGCTTCATTATGGAAGTATTCTTTCTGGAATGGCTTGCCAACCCGGTCCTGGTGTTGAAGAAGAACAAGCAGTGGCGCATGTGCATTGACTATACCAGCCTCAACAAAGCCTGCCCTAAAGATCCCTTTGCTCTGCCAAGGATTGATCAAGTGATAGACTCCACAGCCGGATGCGAGCTGTTGAGTTTCTTGGATGCTTACTTAGGCTACCACCAGATAAAATTGGACCCAGCTGACCACCTGAAGACCGCCTTCATCACCCCATTCGGAGTTTTCTTTTACCTGACTATGACATTCGGCTTCAGAAATGCCGGTGCCACTTTTCAGCGTTTCATGCAGAAATGCCTCCTCAAGCAACTCTGCATAAATGCCCACGTCTATGTAGACGATGTTGTGGTGAAGACGGAGAAACGCGGCACCTTGCTGGAAGACCTCAAGGAGACCTTTGAGAATTTGCGCCGGTTTCAGATCAAGCTCAACCCGGAGAAATGCGTGTTCGGGGTACCAGCCGGCCAGCTTCTAGGCTTCCTGGTCTCCGAACGCGGCATCGAATGCAACCCGGTAAAGATCAAGGCCATAGAGAGAATGAAAATTCCTACCAAGCTGCGAGACGTCCAAAAGTTCACCGGATGCTTGGCATCTCTGAATCGCTTCATTAGCCGGCTCGGAGAGAAGGCTCTCCCCCTCTACCGACTCATGAAGAAGTCCACTCACTTCGAGTGGAATGACCATGCGGACCAAGCTTTCCACGAGCTAAAGAAGATGTTGTCCACGCCGCCTATCTTGGCGGCCCTGACTGAGAAAGAGCCCATGTTCCTCTACATTGCCGCCACTAGCCGGGTGGTCAGCACAGTTATCGTGGTTCAGCGCCCAGAAGAAGGCCGAGCTCAGCTAGTCCAGAGGTCGGTATATTATTTGAGCAACGTACTGTCCACTTCAAAGAAGAACTACCCGCACTATCAAAAGATGTGCTATGGTGTGTACTTGGCCTCCAAGAAACTCAAGCCCTACTTTCAAGAGCATCCCATCACGGTCGTATGCACCGCCCCGCTCGCCGAGATCATAGCCATCCGGGATGCATCCGGTCGAGTGGCTAAATGGGCCATCGTGCTGGCTCCTTACATGATCTACTACCAGCCCTGCACCGCCATCAAGTCCCAGGCATTGGCCGACTTCCTCGTCGACTGGGCCGAGACCCAATACCTGCCACCGGCCCCCGACTCCACTCATTGGCGGATGCACTTTGACGGATCCAAGATGCGCACCGGGTTGGGAGCCGGCATTGTCCTCACCTCTCCGAAGGCGGCAAACTCAGATACACATAGAAAATCCACTTTGCCGCCTCCAACAATGTGGCCGAGTACGAGGCGCTCATACACGGGCTTCGGCTAGCCAAGGAACTCGGCATCCACCGGATACTGTGCTGTGGCGACTCAGATTTGGTGGTCCAGCAATCATCCGGCGACTGGGACGCCAAGGACACAAACATGGCAAGCTACCGCTTCCTCGTTCAGCAAATCAGCGGATACTTTGAGGGGTGCGAGTTCCTCCACGTGCTACGGGCCGATAACGAGCAAGCAGATGCCCTGGCACGAATAGGCTCCACCCGACAAGCTATACCAACCGGCGTCGCCCTCCAACGCCTCCTCAAGCTGTCTGACAAGCCATCTCCGGAATCCAGTTCCATATTCGTGACGCCTGATCCCGACGCAGTCGGATCCGACTTCGGGAACCAAGAAGGCGGCTCGGTGACTTCGGCAGCCGGCTCGGGGACTGCCATAGTCGAACCCGGCCCGGGGACTACTACAGCCGGCCCGGGGACTGCACCGACACATCAGGTGGAGGCCCACTCCAACTCTTCAGAGCCCAGCCCACTTGCCCTGGTTGCAGTAGCTGTCTTGGCGATACAAGAAGTCACAGCTCCATCATGGGCCCAGCCCATCCTCCACTTCCTAATAAACGGAGAACTGCCGACTGACGAGATCTCGGCAAGACAAGTCGAACGCCAAGCCGGAGCATACACGATAATGAACCGAGAGCTTGTTAGGCCCAGTGTTACTGGAGTCTTCCAGTGCCGCGTCGAGCCAGAGAAAGGCATAGCAATCCTCGAGGACATCCACCAGGGCGAATGCGGCCACCATGCAGCCTCAAGGGCACTCATCGCCAAAGCTTTCCGCCATGGATTCTTCTGGCCGACTGCTTTGGAGGACGCCAAGGAGTTAGTCAAACACTGCAAAGGGTGCCAAATTTTCGGCTCCAAACAGCACCTGCCGGCTTCTGCACTCAAGACTATCCCCCTCACTTGGCCTTTTGCCGTTTGGGGGCTGGACATGGTGGGCCCATTCAAGACGGCGCGTGGCGGCATGACACATCTTCTTGTCGTCGTCGACAAATTTACCAAGTGGATTGAAGCGAAGCCGATCAAGAAACTAAATGGGCCGACTGCCGTGACATTCATTGCAGATATTACAACCCGGTATGGAGTACCACACAGCATCATCACCGACAATGGCACGAATTTTGCCAAGGGGGCACTGACACATTTCTGCGCGACACAGGGCATCCGACTAGACTTAGCGTCCGTTGCCCATCCGCGGTCAAACGGCCAGGTCGAGCGAGCAAACGGCCTCATCCTCTCCAGCATCAAGCCTCGATTAGTCACGCCGCTGGAGCGTTCGGCCGGCTGTTGGCTGGATGAGATGCCGACCGTCCTCTGGAGTCTGCGCACTACTCCGAACAAGTCAACCGGCTTCACCCCTTTCTTCCTTGTATATGGTGCCGAGGCTGTCATCCCAATTGACATCGAGTTCGACTCACTTCGGGTCTCCATGTACATGGAGGCGGAGGCCAAGGAAGCACGAGAAGACGGTGTAGACTTGCTGGAAGAAAGCCGGCTGTTAGCCCTCAGCCGGTCCGCCATCTACCAGCAGGGTCTACGCCGTTACCACAGTCGGAAGGTCAAGCCAAATCCTTCCAAGAGGGTGACCTTGTGCTCCGGCTGATCCAGCGAACAGCCGGCCAGCACAAGCTCTCGGCCCCTTGGGAAGGCCCCTTCGTCATCAGCCAGGCTCTAGGCAACGACTCCTACTACTTGATCGACGCGCAGAAGCCGAAGGCACGCAAGAGAGATGATTTCGACAAGGACTCGGAGCGACCATGGAACTCCAACCTTCTCTGAAGATTTTACAGTTAAAAATGCAGTATGTACCATGCTACCCTTTGTATTAAGTACAAGACAATGGCCCCCCCAAGGAGTACTCGGGGACTACCCTCTTTTATCTATGAATGATGGGTATCATACCCATGGTTATGCCACTACATTCATTTTTTCTTTGTCCGGCACCGGGTTCGACTAGTCGGCCCGGGGACTTCCCGCCTTGAGTTATGTCCAAGTTCTACCTGCAGCCAGACAAGTAATGTGCCGGCTCCAAGCCCTCTCTTGTGAAAGCCGCAGCTCGAAGAATCGGTTGTCCAACTGGTAAGAGCCAAAGGCGGAAAAGGAGGCCCACATGAAAAACGGCTAAGGAACAACGAACTTACATAACACA
>NC_041387.1:620047848-620072054 GCF_002162155.2 Triticum dicoccoides | reverse complement strand
TCGGCTGGCTGGCTTCCCTCCTTACACTACTACAGTCTAAGAAAGCTCGAGTACTTGCCCTCCCAGACGGCCAAGTCCTTACGCGGCCATAGACTGCAGAGCAGCTGTTCGGCTGGGAAGGCGGCAACCAAGGGAGGGCGGCAAAGGAAAACAACCAAAAGATAGAAAGCAAGTAGGAATGGAAGCCAAGCACATGCATATTTATATTTACACAAAAGGCCTTCGAAAGGCCGGCATTCAACATAGTTTGAATATACCCCCAGTGGGTGGAACTGCGCAAAGTTAATAAAAAGCTGTTCAAGGAGTAACGAGCAGGAAAGCAAAGACGACGAGTCAGGCCACGGGAGCAACTGGGGCGTCGGGCAGATCGGTGGAGACGGCGGCGGCTGGAGGAGTGGCCGGCTGGCAAGTCTCGGCTTGATCATCACCTGCGGCAGGCGGTGCATTCACACACGCCTCATTGCTGGAGGCACGATCAGGATGAGGCTGGCTGGCTGCTTCACCCTCCGGCACAACGTCTTTGCCGTCTTCCTCCTCCTCCTCTTCTCCTTCGTCGCTGGAGTCGATCTCCTCCGCCGAGTCTTCACCGTCGGCCGGGTTCAGCCCGAACCATTCCTCCAGCTGAGAGACGCCGTCTTCATTTACCTTAGGAGCAAAGGTGCTGGTGTCGGTGAAGTCGGCAATCACCGAGGCGCGCTGGATGATAGCTGGTCGCACCGCCTCCAGCTCCTCGTCAGCCTCCTGCCGCCAGGTGCGCAGCTGGTCCAAGTTCAGCCCAGGATACCAAGCCCGGACGAACTCTAGCGCCCGTCGAGCGCCGGACTGGGCTGCCGAAGCCTTCCAAGTCTCGAGGCGGCCGACTGCTACCTCCAGCCAGTCGGCAGTCCGGCTGGGGGTGCGAGGAATCACCTCGCCAGGCCGGAGGGCGGCTAGCACCTGTGCTCCGGCATGCTGAAGCCGGCGGAGCATGCGGTAGGCTGGCTGGAGGCGGGCTTGGATCGCCAGAAGCTGCTCCTCAGCGGCGGCAGCCCTCTGCTCCTCCCACGCCTCCCGCGCGTTCCGCTCCGCCTCCGCCTAGAGCTCGGCGCGGGGGTCTACGCGGCGGGAACTTGAAGATCCTCCCGCCCCTCCGACTATGGAGGCGGCAGTAGTCCGCTCAAGAGAGAGCAGAGCCCTGGTTGATAAAACAAGGAAAGGCTTAGACGAGCGCCTACTGAAGAAAAACAAAGAAAGGCATGCGAGAGTCAATACTTACGCCAAAACTGCCTGCGGCTGCTTCACCACCTAGCGGAAGTAGGCCGCCTTTGCGGCCGCCTCGTCCCGCTTGGTCACCGTCGCAGAACCCTTGGGCTTCTTCGGCCGACCGCCGAAGAGAGTCGGCGCCGCCCGGCGCTTGTGCGTGCCGCCCCGTGCAGCCGGCCCGCCAGAAGGGCCCGCTCCTTGATGGTCGGAAGCCGGCTGGCGGCGCGGAATAGGTTCGGCCTCGTCATCATCAGGCCAGTCATCGAAGCCGGCGGTGAACCCGGAGCCGCCTGCATCGCCGCCTCCCCCCACGGCGTCGTTGTCTAAGGCAGCCGCCCCCAAGTCACGGTCACCAAGGTCGTCTGCCTCGCGGTCGGGGGCGAACTCGCGTTCCGGCCCTGCGGTCCCGGCCGAAGGATGAAGGAGGGGGTTCTGATTAAAAACAAGCCGACTGGTCAGAAGCCGGCCAGAGAGAGCTCGGCAACAAGAAAAGAAGAAAAGAAGGAAGGCTTACCATAGGCGGGGGGTTGGCGTGAGAGTACGGCTCCTTGCCGTACTGCCACTCCTCGGTGAGCTTGCAGTTGGCGATGTAGTTCACCATGTAAGGTACCTCGTCGTGAGGCATCTCCTTGGTTCTCAGCCGGCTCGGGTCGAAGCGGCCGCTCATCTGGCAGATCAGATGAGGGCGGCCTTGGAGCAGGAGCACCCGGCGCTCCACGATGGCGGCTATCAAGTCGAGCCCAGTCAGGCGCTCCGGCTGGATCAGCACCTGAAGCCAGGCGACGGCACCAGCCCCAGCCGGCGTCAGCGACCTGGCCCGGTAGGACCATGAGGGCTGCCTCCCAGGCGGCGGGCCGGCTACGTAAGCCGGCAAGTTGACATAGTCGCCGTGCGGAGCGACGTTCTTCACATAACAATAGGGCTTCTGCCAGAGTTTCACCGATTGGATCAGCGCGATGGGCGGAAACGGGTTCTCGACTACCGATCTCCAAATAGCGATGAAGGCGCCGCATGGAGCCGGCATGCCCGCGATGACCGTACCGAGCTTGGACTGGAAGAACTCCCCCCAAAGCTCGATGGTGGGGAGGACGCCGAGGAAACCTTCACACAGAGTGACGAAGGCCAACAGCAGCACCACCGTGTTGGAGGTGAGGTGGTGCGGCTGAAGATGGTAAAAATCAAGAAACGAGCGGAAGAAACCGCTCATGGGAAGGCTGACGCCGCGCAGGCAATGCGAGTAGAAGATTACTCACTCACCTTCCTCCGGCGCTGGTGAAATCTCCCTCGCCAGCGCGAGACAGACCCGCACGAGATCTTCACCCGACAAACACCGTGTTTTGCGAAGGAAGTCGATGTGGTCGTCGCGGACGTTGGAGCTATCCAATGAGCTCGACGTTGGAGCCATGAGGACGGGAAAGCAACGAAAAGCGCGACGATGGAGAGTGCTTGGTTCGGCGGCAGCAAGATTGCGGCGCGCTAAGAAGAATGGCGGAACGGAGGCATCGCGGAGAGCCGCTGCGGTGACAGAGAGGAAGAAGAAGAAGGTGGTGGCGGAGTGAGGGCGAGCGTGCGAGCGACTGCCGCTCCCCCTCCCTACCCCTACTTATAGCCTCGTGCGGCAAAGCTGAGGAGGCGAGGTGCGGGGGGGGGGATTAATTGCGCCCACTCCCCACATCCCATGATTACTCCCCTTTACGATGAGTGGAAACCGCCGTCGGAAGACGTGCGGTCAGTTCGGGCCGCAAAAGATCCGCGCCCGGGACGAGGCGTGGAAGTGGCGGGCCCCGGTCTACAGCGGCGTCCTGTCACACGCGTGTGATGGCAGGCCCACCCAGCCGAAGGGAGCCACGTGGCGCGCAGGCGGCGGGCGGCCAGCCCGCAGCCTGGCTAGCGCGCCAGCTGGTTCCCGCCTTCAAATTTCGAAGAAACTTCGCCGACAAGGCATGCATAAGAGAAGCCGGCTCCTAGCTGTCGGCTCTTCGGGATAGGAAGCTGGCTAAGCTTCTCGATTCCCCTTTCATCCATGAAGCCCGGCCAGCTTCAGGGACTACTGTCGGAGTAAATGACCACGGGTAGCCTAGCCGGCTCCCTTTGGCCCTTAGAAAAAACAACAGGCCGGTCGAGCCTTGAAGCACCCAGGACGCGAGGTCGTCTTCCTCCGGCCGGCTGTCTCACAAGCCGGCTAACGAAAGGCGACCCGGCCCTAAACTCTCTTGGAGGAAGCCATGATGGGGCTGACTCCAAGAAGCCGGCCATAAAGAGGCCGACTCCAAGAAGCCGGCCCAAGAAGATCGATTCCGAGAGGCCGGCCCCAGGCAAGCGGCCAGGGGCCGTGCAATAAAAGTCTGCACCCCCATAACGATGATGGGATGGGGCGTGGCAACAGTGGACCATGTCACCCCTGAATCCCGGAGCACACATGGCTACAGTACGCCATACAGGACAGCCATCACCTGTCTGGCATGGCACTGTTGCCATGTTGATCATGACGCCCTCCACGACGGGATGCCAGTACGGCCCGCAGGCTGCAGGCCCCTTCAGTCAGAGAGACGCCCGAAGGCGGCCTGGCCTCCCCGAGCCGGCCTGAGGCATGGCCGGCTTCCTATGGCCGGCTTGCTCCCCTCCTCGGGGCACGCGCACCATTAAGGAGACAAGACGAGGTAAGGCTACAGTGAGAGCCCGCAAGGCGGCGGCACTGTAGCCATGCTTACCTCGACAAAGCCCTCGTCATCAGAGGCAAGGCAATAGTAACCAGCCCCGACAAGACCCCCAAGTGGTGGGGCCGGCCTGTCGACCAATGAGCCGGCGACCGGCAGGACCCACCAGTCGGCGGGCCCCAGCGGCTGGCGGAGAAGCCGGCGGCCATATACACTGACGGCTAGGGCCCGCGCCCAGCCAGATTACCATTGTACCCCCGGGGGGTAGGCCTATATAAACCCCCCCAGGGCACCCATGCAAAGGGTTGATCTCATAGAGGTTTAGACACTACCATAGGAAGGGAGATAGCTAGCCTTGCCCTTCTTCCTCCTTCCACTGAACAGCTCAAGGAGCCTCTTGTAGCTTCTTGTTGATCTAGTGATCATGCAGAGACCCCAGGAGATAGGGGGAGCGCCCTATAGGGGGGGCGCCCCCTGTCTCTTGGAAAGGGTGTGGCCCCCCTGGCCTATTTCTTTAGCTCAGAAATTCTTATTAATTCCAAAAAGTTGTTTCGTGGAGTTTCAGGACTTTTGCAGCTGTGCAGAATAGGTTTCCAACATTTGCTCCTTTTCCAGCCAGAATTCCAGCTGCCGGCATTCCCCCTCTTCATGGTAAACCTTGTAAATAAGAGAGAATAGCCATAAGTATTGAGATATATTGTGTAATAACAGCCCATAATGCAATAAATATTGATATAAAAGCATGATGCAAAATGGACGTATCAGGCTCCTAGTAGGATTCGCCCCCTTCCTTTTACCGGAGGGGAAAGGTGGAAGGAGAGGAAGTGGGAGAAGGAAAGGGGGGCAACACCCCCTTCTCGGGTCCAATTCGGACTCTCCCTGTTGTGGGGGGCGCGCCAACCCCTTGTCGGCTGGTTAGCCTCCCTTCTATGGCACATATGGCCCATATCTTTCCCCGGGGTTCCAGTAACCACTCCGGTACTCCGGTATGTACGTGATACATTCTGGAACACTTACGGTGTCTGAATACCACCTTCCAGTATATCAATATTTACCTCTCGACCATTTCAAGACTCCTCGTCATGTCCATGATCTCATCCAGGACTTCAGACAACCTTTGATCACCAAAACACATAACTCATATAATGCATATCGTCATCGAACGTTAAGCGTGCGGACCCTACGGGTTCGAGAACTATGTAGACATGGCCCAGACACCTCTCCGGTCACTAACCAATAGCGGAACCTGGATGCTCATATTGGTTCCCACATATTCTACGAAGGTCTTTATCGGTCGAATCGCTATGTCAACATACGTTATTCCTGTTGTCATCGGTATGTTACTTGCCCGAGATTCGATCGTCAGTATCTTCATACCTAGTCAAATCTCGTTACCGACAAGTCTCTTTACTCGTTTCGTAATGCATCGTCCCGCAACTAACTCATTAGTCACATTGCTTGCAAGGCTTCATATGATGTGCATTACCGAGAGGGCCCAGAGATACCTCTCCGATACTCGGAGTGACAAATCCTAATCTCGATCTATGCCAACCCAACAAACACCTTCGGAGATACTTGTAGAGCATATTTATAATCACCCAGTTATGCTGTGACGTTTGATAGCACAAAAGGCATTCCTCCGGTGTCCGGGAGTTGCATAATCTCACAGTCGGAGGAATATGTATTTGACATGAAGAAAGTTGTAACAATAAATGTCGGAGTAAATGACCACGGGTAGCCTAGCCGGCTCCCTTTGGCCCTTAGAAAAAACAACAGGCCGGTCGAGCCTTGAAGCACCCAGGACGCGGTGCCATCTTCCTCCGGCCGGCTGTCTCACAAGCCGGCTAATTGAAGGCGGCCCGGCCCTAAACTCTCTTGGAGGAAGCCATGATGGGGCCGACTCCAAGAAGCCGGCCCAAGAAGATCGACTCCGAGAGGCCGGCCCCAGGACGGCGGCCAGGGGCCGTGCCCTAAAAGTCTGCACCCCCATAACGATGATGGGGCAGGGCGTGGCAACGGTGGACCCTGCCATCCCTAAATCCCGGAGCACATATGGATACAGTACACTGTACATGACAGCCATCACCTGTCCGGCGTGGCACTGTTGCCATGTTGATCATGACGCCCTCCACGACGGGTTGCCAATACGGCCCGCAGGCGGCGGGCCCCTTCGGTCAAAGAGACGCCCGAAGGCGGCCTGGCCTCCCACAGCCGGCCTGAGGCATGGCCGACTTCCTATGGCCGGCTTGCTCCCCTCCTCGGGGCACGCGCACCATTAAGGAGACAAGACGAGGTTAGGCTACAGTGAAAGCCCGCAAGACGGCGGCACTGTAGCCATGCTTACCTCGACAAAGCCCTCGTCATCAGAGGCAAGGCAACAGTAACCAGCCCCCGACAAGACCCCCAAGTGGTGGGGCCGGCCTGTCGACCAATGAGCCGGCGGCCAGCGGGACCCACCAGTCGGCGGGCCCCAGCGGCCGGCGGAGAAGCCGGCGGCCATAGACACTGATGGCTAGGGCCCGCGCCCAGTCGGATTACCATTGTACCCCTGGGGGGTAGGCCTATATAAACCCCCCAGGGCACCCATGCAAGGGGTTGATCTCATAGAGGTTTAGACAGTACCATAGGGAGGGAAGAGAGCTAGCCTTGCCCTTCTTCCTCCTTCCACCGAACATCTCAAACCCTCTTGTAGCTTCTTGTTGATCTAGTGATCATGCGGAGACCCCGTAGAGCAGGAGTATGAATATTATCTCCAGGGAGAGCCCCCAACCTAGGTAAGATCCGCCGGCGTGCATGTCTTCGCCTCATCCTGTTTCCAGGCACCGGCGATGTCTTATTGGCTCCCACAATGATAAGCCATCCGTTGGCATATGTCGCACCTACCACCCGACAATAAAACTGAATGATCATTATGCTAAGCTAACGGATGGGTCTTGTCCATCACATCATTCTCCTAATGATGTGATCCCATTGATCAAATGACAACACATGTCCATGGCTAGGAAACTTAACCATCTTTGATCAACGAGCTAGTCAAGTAGAGGCATACTAGGGACATGGTGTTTTGTCTATGCATTCACACATGTATCAAGTTTCCGGTTAATACAATTATATCATGAATAATAAACATTTATCATGAATAAGGAAATATAAAATAACAACTTTATTATTGCCTCTAGGGCATATTTCCTTTAGTCTCCCACTTGCACTAGAGTCAATAATCTAGATTACATTGTAATGAATCTAATACCCACGGAGTCCTGGTGCTGATCTTGTTTTGCTCGTGGAAGAGGCTTAGTCAACGCGTCTGCCACATTCAGATCTGTATGTATTTTGTAAATCTCTATGTCTCCCTCCTTGACCAAATCTTGGATGGAGTTGAAGTGTCTGTTGATGTGTTCGGTGTTTTTGTGAAATTTGGATTCGTTCGCCAAGGCAATTGCTCCAGTATTGTCACAAAAGATTTTCATTGGACCCGATGCACTAGGTATTACACCTAGATCGGATATGAACTCCTTCATTTGCTGCTTCCCAAGCAGCTATGTACTCCGATGCACATGTAGATCCCGCCACGACGCTCTGCTTGGAACTGTACCAACTAACAGCTCCACCATTCAATAAAAATACGTATCCGGTTTGTGACTTAGAGTCATGTGGATCAGTGTCAAAGCTAGCATAGATGTAACCACTTACGGAAAGCTCTTCGTCACCTCCATAAACGAGAAACATATCCCTAGTCCTTTTCAGGTACTTCAGGATGTTCTTGACCGTTGTCCAGTGATCCACTCCTGGATTACTTTGGTACCTCCCTGCTAAACTTATAGCAAGGCACACATCAGGTCTGGTACACTAGCATACATGATAGAACCTATGGTTGAGGCATAGGGAATGACTATCATTTTCTCTCTATCTTCTGCAGTGGTCAGGCATTGAGTCTAACTCAACTTCACACCTTATCACACAGGAAAGAACCCTTTCTTTGACTGATCCATTTTGAACTTCTTCAAAACTTTATCAAGGTATGTGCTTTGTGAAAGTCCTATCAAGCGTCTTGATCTATCTCTATAGATCTTGATGCCCAATATATAAGTAGCTTCATCGAGGTCTTTCATTGAAAAACTTTTACTCAAGTATCCTTTTATGCTATCCAGAAATTCCACATCATTTCCAGTTAACAATATATCATCCACATATAATATTAGAAATGCTATAGAGATCCCACTCACTTTCTTGTAAATACAAGCTTCTCCAAAAGTCTGTATAAAACCATATGCTTTGATCACCTCATCAAAGTGTATATTCCAACTCTGAGATGCTTGCACCAGTCCATAAATGGATCATTGGAGCTTGCACACTTTGTTAGCACCTTTAGGATCGACAAAATCTTCTGGTTGCATCATATACAACTCTTCTTTAAAAATCCATTAAGGAATGCAGTTTTGACATCCATTTGCCAGATTTCATAATCATAAAATGCGTCAATTGCTATCATGACTCGGATAGACTTAAGCGTCGCTATGGCTGAGAAAGTCTCATCATAGTCAACTCCTTGAACTTATCGAAAACCTTTTGCGACAAGTCGAGCTTTATAGACAGTAACATTACCATCAACGTTTTTCTTCTTCTTGAAGATCCTTTTATTCTCTATGGGTCGCTGATCATCGGGCAAATCCACCAAAGTCCACACTTTGTTCTCATACATGGATCCTATCTCAGATTTCATGGCCTCAAGCCACTTATCGGCATCTGGGCTCATCATAGCTTCTTCATAGTTCGTAGGTTCGTCATGGTCAAGTAACATGACTTCCAAAATAGTATTACCGTACCACTCTAGTGCAGATCATGCTCTGGTTGACCTACGAGGTTCTGTAGCAACTTGATCTGAAGTTTCATGATCATTATCATTAGCTTCCACTCCAGTTGGTGTAGGCATCACATGAATAGATTTCTCGGATGAGATACTTTCCAAATTGAGAGAAGGTACAATCACCTCATCAAGTTGTACTTTCCTCCCACTCACTTCTTTCGAGAGAAACACCTTCTCTAGAAAGGTTCCATTCTTGGCAACAAAGATCTTGCCTTCGGATCTGTGGTAGAAGGTGTACCCAATTGTTTCCTTAGGGTAACCTATGAAGATGCACTTCTCCAATTTGGGTTCGAACTTATCAGGCTGAAGCCTTTTGACATAAGCATCGCATTCCCAAACTTTAAGAAACTACAACTTAGGTTTATTACCAAACCACGGTTCATACAGTGTCATCTCAACGGATTTTGACGGTGTCATCATAGATCGCACCATATATAATAAAGTGCGGTTACGACCCTCGGACACATCATTACGATGTGGTGTTCCAGGTGCCGTGAGCTGTGAAACTATTCCACATTGTTTTAAATGAAAGCCAAACTCGTAACTCAAATATTCACCTCCACGATCAGATCGTAGAAACTTTATTTTCTTGTTACGATGATTCTCCACTTCACTCTGAAATTCTTTGAACTTTTCATATGTTTCAGACTTGTGTTTCATTAAGTAGATATACCCATATCTTCTCAAATCATATGTGAAGGTCAGAAAATAACGATACCCGCCACGAGCCTCAACACTCATCGGACCGCATACATCGGTATGTATTATTTCCAAAAAGTCATTAGCTCATTCCGTTGTTCCGGAGAACGGAGTTTTAGTCATCTTGCCCATAAGGCATGGTTCACAAGTGTCAAATGATTCATAATCAAGTTATTCCAAAATTCCATTTACATGGAGTTTCTTCATGCGCTTTACACCGATATGACCCAAACGACAGTGCCACAAATAAGTTGAACTATCATTATCAACTTTGCATCTTTTGGCATCAATATTATGAATATGTGTATCACTATGATTGAGATTCAACCGAAATAGACCACTCTTCAAGGGTGCATGACCATAAAAGATATTACTCATATAAATAGAACAACCATTATTCTCTTATTTAAATGAATAACCGTCTCGCACTAAACAAGATCCAGATATAATGTTCATGCTCAACACAGGCACCAAATAACAATTATTCAGGTCAAAAACTAATCCCGAAGGTAGATGTAGAGGTAGTGTGCCGACGGTGATCAAATCAACCTTGGAACCATTACCAATGCGCATCGCCACCTCGTCCTTCGCCAATCTTCATTTAATCTATAGTCCCTGTTTCGGGTTACTCATATGAGCAACCGAACCGGTATCAAATACTCAGGCATTACTACGATAATTAGTAAGGCACACATCTATAACATATATATCAAATATACCTTTGTTCACTTTGCCGTCCTTCTTATCCGCCAAATACTTGGGGCAGTTCCGCTTCCAGTGATCGGTTCCTTTGTAGTAGAGCACTCAGTTTCAAGCTTGGGTCCAGCTTTGGGTTTCTTCCCAGGAGGGACAACTTGCTTGCCATTCTTCTTGAAGTTCCCCTTCTTACCCTTGCCCTTCTTCTTGAAACTAGTGGTCTTGTTAACAATCAACACTTGATTCTCCTTCTTGATTTCTACCTCTGTAGCCTTTAGCATTTCGAAGAGCTCGGGAATAGTTTTTTCCATCCCTTGCATATTGTAGTTCATCATGAAGCCTTTGTAGCTTGGTGATAGTGATTGAAGAACTCTGTCAATGACACAATCATCTGGAAGATTAACTCCGAACTGATTCAAGTGATTATGGTACCCAAATATTCTGAGTATGTGCTCGCTAACAGAATTGTTCTCCTCCATTTTGCATCTATAGAACTTGTTGGAGACTTCATATCTCTCAACTCGGACATTTTCTTGAAATACTAACGTCAACTCCTGGAACATCTCATATGGTCCATGATGTCTACTACACAACCTTCTTCTTGTAGACATTGTTGGGCCTCCAAGTGCAGAGGTTTGTAGGACAGTAGCAAATTTCCCTCAAGTGGATCACCTAAGGTTTATCAATCCATGGGAGGCGTAGGATGAAGATGGTCTCTCTCAAACAACCCTGCAACCAAATAACAAAGAGTCTCTTGTGTCCCCAACAAACCCAATACAATGGTAAATTGTATAGGTGCACTAGTTCGGCGAAGAGATGGTGATACAAGTGTTGGAAATATGCCCTAGAGGCAATAATAAAATGGTTATTATTGTATTTTCTTGTTCATGATAATTGTCTATTGTTCATGCTATAATTGCATTAACTTGAAACCGTAATACATGTGTGAATACATAGACCACAACATGTCCCTAGTGAGCCTCTAGTTGACTAGCTCGTTGATCAGTAGATGGTTATGGTTTCCTGACCATGGACATTAGATGTCATTGATAAGGGGATCACATCATTAGGAGAATGATGTGATGGACAAGACCCAATCCTATGCATAGCACAAGATCGTGTAGTTCGTTTGCTAAAGCTTTTCTAATGTCAAGTATCATTTCCTTCGACCATGAGATTGTGCAACTCCCGGATACCGTAGGAATGCTTTGGGTGTGCCAAACGTCACAACGTAACTGGGTGGCTATAAAGGTGCACTATGGGTATATCCGAAAGTGTCTGTTGGGTTGGCACGAATCGAGACTGGGATTTGTCACTTTGTATGACGGAGAGGTATCTCTGGGCCCACTCGGTAATGCATCATCATAATGAGCTCAATATGACTAAGTAGTTAGTCACGGGATCATGCATTATTGAACGAGTAAAGTGACTTGACGGTAACAAGATTGAACGAGGTATTGGGATACCGACGATCGAATCTTGGGCAAGTAACATACCAATTGACAAAGGGAATTGTATATGGGATTGCTTGAATCCTTGACATCGTGGTTCATCCAATGAGATCATCGTGGAAAATGTGGGAGCCAACATGGGTATCTAGATCCCGTTGTTGGTTATTGGCCAGAGAGCTGTCTCGGTCATGTCTGCATGATTCCCGAACCTGTAGGGTCTACACACTTAAGGTTCGATGACGCTAGAGTTGTTACGGGAATTAGTGTGCAGTTACCGAATATTGTTCGGAGTCCCGGATGAGATCCCGGACATCACGAGGAGTTCCAGAATGGTCCGGATATAAGGATTTATATATGGGAAGTCCTATTTTGGCCACCGAAAAATGTTCGGGATTTTTCGGTATTGTACTGGGAAGGTTCTAGAAGGTTCCAGAGTGGGGTCCACCTACATGGGGGGACCCACATGAACGTGGGTAGTGGGGGCGAGGCCCACACCACTGGTCAAGGCGCACCAAGATCCCCCCTTAGAAGGAATAAGATCATATCCCGAAGGGATAAGATCAAGATCCCTAAAAAGGGGGGATAACAATCGGTGGGGAAGGAAATGATGGAATTTCTTTCCTCCCACCTTTGCCAACGCCCCAATGGACTTGGAGGGAAAGAAACCAGCCCCCTCCACCCCTATATATTGTGGGGAAGCGCATGCGAGCTTCACCCTTGCCCCTGGCGCAGCCCTCCCCCTCTCTAACTCCACCTCCTCCTCGGTAATGCTTGGCAAAGCCCTGCCGGAGAACTGCAAACTCCACCAACACACCGCCGTGCTGAGCTCTCCCTCAACTTCTCCTCTCCCCTTGCTGTATCAAGAAGGAGGACACGTCCCCGGGCTGTACGTGTGTTGAACGCGGAGGCGCCATTGTTCGGTGCTTAGATCGGAATCAACCGCGATCTGAATCGCTACGAGTACGACTCCTTCATCTGCGTTCTTGTAACGCTTCCACTTAGCGATCTTCAAGGGTATGAAGATGCACTCCCTCTCTCTCTCTCGTTGCTAGTCTCTTCATAGATTGATCTTGGTGATGCGTCGAAAATTTTGAATTTCTGCTACGTTCCCCAACAGTGGCATCAAGAGCTAGGTCTATTGTGTAGATTCTATGCACGAGTAGAACACAAGTTGTTGTGGGCGTTGATTTTGTTCAATATGCTTACCGTTACTAGTCCTATCTTGTTTCGACGGTATTGTGGGATGAAGCGGCCCGAACCGATCTTACACGTACACTTACGTGAGACAGGTTCCACCGACTGACTTGCACTTGTTGCATAAGGTGGCTAGCGGGTGCCAGTCTCTCCCACATTAGTCGGATCGGATTCGATGAAAAGGGTCCTTATGAAGGGTAAATAGAAATTGGCATATCACGTTGTGGTTTTGGCGTAGGTAAAAAACGTTCTTGCTAGAAACCTATAGCAGCCACGTAAAAACTTGCAACAACAATTAGAGGACGTCTAACTTGTTTTTGCAGCATATGCCGTGTGATGTGATATGGCCAAGAAGCATATGATGAATGAAATATATGTGATGTATGGGATTGATCATATTCTTGCAATAGGAATCACGACTTGCATGTCGATGAGTATGACAACCGGCATGAGCCATAGGAGTTGTCTTTATTTATTGTATGACCTGCGTGTCACTGAATAACGCCATGTAATTACTTTACTTCATTGCTAAACCGTTAGCCATAGTAGTAGAAGTAATAGTTGGCGAGACAACTTCATGGAGACACGATGATGGAGATCATGATGATGGAGATCATGGTGTCATGCCGGTGACGATGATGATCATGGATCCCCGAAGATGGAGATCAAAAGGAGCAAAATGATATTGGCCATATCATGTCACTATTTGATTGCATGTGATGTTTATCATGTTTATGCATCTTATTTTCTTAGAACGACGGTAGTAAATAAGATGATCCCTCATAATAATTTCAAGAAAGTGTTCCCCCTAACTGTGCACGGTTGTGAAAGATCGTTGCTTCGAAGCACCACGTGGTGATTGGGTGTGATAGATTCTAACGTTCACATACAACGGGTGTAAGCCAGATTTACACACGCGAAACACTTAGGTTGACTTGACGATCCTAGCATGTACAGACATGGCCTCAGAACACAAGAGACCGAAAGGTTGAACATGAGTCGTATAGTAGATATGATCAACATGAAGATGTTCACCGATGATGACTAGTTCGTCTCACGTGATGATCGGACATGGCCTAGTTGACTCGGATCATGTATCACTTAGATGACTAGAGGGATGTCTATCTGAGTGTGAGTTCATCAAATAATGTGATTAGATGAACTTAATTATCATGAACATAGTCAAAAAGGTCTTTACAAATTATGTCGTAAGCTCGCGCTTTAGTTCTACTGTTAAGATATGTTCCTAGAGAAAATATAGTTGAAAGTTGATAATAGCAATTATGCGGACTGGGTTCGTAAAATGAGGATTGTCCTCATTGCTGCGCAGAAGGCTTATGTCCTTAATGCACCGCTCGGTGTGCAGAACCTCAAACATCGTCTGTGGATGTTGCGAACATCTGACATACATGTTTTGATGACTACATGATAGTTTAGTAATGTTAAACGGTTTAGAATTGTGGCGCCGAAGACGTTTTTTGAAACATCGCGGAACATATGAGATGTTCCAAGGGCTGAAATTGGGATTTCAGGCTCGTGCCCACGTCAAGAGGTATGAGACCTTCGACGAGTTTCTTAGCCTACAAACTAAGGGAGAAAAGCTCAATCGTTGAGTTTGTACTCATATTGTCTGGGTACAACAATCACTTGAATCGAGTGGGAGTTAATCTTCCAGATGAGATAGTGATGTTTCTCCAAAGTCATTGCCACCAAGCTACTAGAGCTTCGTGATGAATTATAACATATCAGGGATAGATATGATGATCCTTGAAATATTCGCGATGTTTGACACCGTGAAAGTAGAAATCAAGAAGTAGCATCAATTGTTGATGGTTAATGAAACCACTAGTTTCAAGAAGGGCAAGGGCAAGAAGGGATACTTCATGAAACGGCAAATCAGCTGCTGCTCTAGTGAAGAAACCCAAGGTTGAACCCATACCCGAGACTAAGTGCTTCTGTAATAAGGGGAACAGTCACTGGAGCAGAATTACCCTAGATACTTAGTAGATGAGAAGGCTGGCAAGGTCGACAGAAGTATATTGGATATACATTATATTGATGTGTACTTTACTAGTACTCCTAGTAGCACCATGGTAATAGATACCGGTTCAGTTGCTAAGTGATAGTAACTCAAAATAAAAGGCTACGGAATAAAGGGAGACTAGCTAAAGGTGAGATGACGATATGTGTTGGAAGTGTTTCCAAACTTGATGTGATCAAGCATTGCATACTCCCTCTACCATCGAGATTGGTGTTAAACCTAAATAATTGTTATTTGGTGTTTGAGTTGAGCATAGACATGATTGGATTATGTCTATCGCAATACGGTTATTCATTTAAGGAGAATAATGGTTACTCTGTTTATTTGAATAATACCTTCAATGGTCTTGCACCTAAAATGAATGGTTTATTGAATCTCAATCATAGTGATACACATGTTCATGCCAAAAGATATAAGATAGTAATGATAATACCACATACTTGTGGCACTGCCACTTGATTCATATTGGTATAAAACGCATGAAGAAGCTCCATGTTGATGGATCTTTGGACTCACTCGTTTTTGAAAAGATTCAGACATGCGAACCATGTCTATTGGTATATACGCATGAAGAAACTCCATGCAGATGGATCGTTTGGACTCACTTGATTTTGAATCACTTGAGTCATGCAAATCATACCACATGGGCAAGATGACTGAAAGGCCTCGTTTTCAGTGAAATGGAACAAGAAAGCAACTTGTTGGAAGTAATACATTTTGATCTGTGCAGTCCAATGAGTGCTGAGGCACGCAGTGGATGTCGTTATGTTCTTACTTCACAAATGATTTGAGTAGATGCTGAGTATATTTACTTGATGAAACAAAAGTCTGAATTATTGAAAGGTTCAAGTAATTTCAGAGTGAAGTTGAAGATCATCGTGACAAGAGGATAAAATGTCTATGATATGATCATAGAGATGAATATCTGAGTTATGAGTTTGGTATACAATTAAGACATTGTGGAAATTGTTTCACAACTAATACCGCCTGGAACACCATAGTGTGATGGTGTGTCCGAACATCATAGATGCACCCTATTGGATATGGGGCATACCATGATGTCTCTTATCGAATTACCACTATCTTTTATGGGTTAGGCATTAGAGACAACCACATTCACTTCAAATAGGGCACCACGTAATTTCGTTGAGATGACAATGTATGAACTATGGTTTAGAGAAACCTAGGATGTCGTTTCTTGAAAGTTTGGGGCTGTGACGCTTATGTGAAAAAGTTTCATCCTGATAAGCTTGAACCCAAAGCAGATAAATACATCTTCATAGGACACCCAAAACAGTTGGGTATACCTCCTAATTCATACCCGGAAGCAAAAGTAATTGTTTCTAGAAACGGGTCCTTTCTAGAGAAAAAGTTTCTCTCGAAAGAATTGAGTGGGAGGATGGTGGAGACTTGATGAGGTTATTGAACCATCACTTCAACCAGTGTGTAGTAGGGCACAGGAAGTTGTTCCTGTGGCACCTACACCAATTGATGTGGAAGTTGATGATAGTGATCATGAAACTTCGGATCAAGTCACTACCAAACCTCGTAGGACGACAAGGATGCGTACTGCTTCAGAGTGGTACGGCAATCCTGTCTTGGAGGTCATGTTGCTAGACAACAATGAACCTACGAGCTATGGAGAAGCGATGGTGGGCCCGGATTCTGACAAATGGCTCGAGGCCATAAAATCCGAGAGAGGATCCATGTATGAAAACAAAGTGTAGACTTTGGAAGAACTACTTGATGGTCGTAAGGCCATTGGGTACAGATGGATTTTAAAAGGAAGACGGACAATGATGGTAAGTATCACCATTAAGAAAGCTCGACTTGTCGTTAAGATGTTTCTCGACAAGTTCAAGGAATTGACTATGATGAGACTTTCTCACTCGTAGCGATGCTAAGAGTCTATTGGAATTATATTAGCAATTACTGCATGATTTATGAAATCTTGCAGATAGGATGTCAAAACATTGTTTCCTCGACGATATTCTCGAGGAAAGGTTGTATGTGATACAACCAGAAGGTTTTGTCAATCCTGAAAGATGCTAACAAGTATGCAAAGCTCCAGCAATCCTTCTAAGGACTGGAGTAAGCATCTCGGAGTTGGAATATACGCTTTGATGAGATGATCAAAGATTTTGGGTTTATACAATGTTTATGAGAAACTTGTATTTCCAAAGAAGTGAGTGGGAGCACTATAGAATTTCTGATGAGTATATGTTGTTGACATATTGTTGATCAGAAATGATGTAGAATTTCTGGAAAGCATAAAGGGTTATTTGAAAAGTGTTTTTCAATGGAAACCCTAGATTAAGCTACTTGAACATTGAGCATCAAGATCTATAAGGATAGATCAACAACGCTTAATAGTACTTTCAAATAAACACATACCGTGACAAGATTTTGCAGGAGTTCAAAATAGATCGGCAAAGAAGGAGTTCTTGGCTGTGTTATAAGGTGTGAGTATTGGGTAAGACTCAAGACATGACCACGGCAGAAGAGAAGAAAGGACGAAGGTCGTCCCCTGTGCTTCAGACGTAGGCTCTACATTATGCTATGTTGTGTACCGCACCTGAAGTGTGCCTTGCCATGAGTCAGTCAAGGGGTACAAGAGTGATCCAGGAATGGATCACAGGACAGCGGTCAAACTTATCCTTAGTAACTAGTGGACTAAGGAATTTTCTCGATTATGGAGGTGGTAAAAGAGTTCGACGTAAAGGGTTACGTCGATGCAAACTTTGATACTAATCTGGATGACTATGAGTAGTAAACCGGATTCATATAGTAGAACAGTTATTTGGAATAGTTCCAAATAGCGCGTGGTAGCTGGATCTACAAGATGACATAGAGATTTGTAAAACACACAGGGATCTGAAAGGTTCACACCTGTTGACTAATAACCTCTCTCACAAGCGAGATATGATCAAACCCCATGGGTGTTGAATTCATTACAATCCCATAGTGATGTGAACTAGATTATTGACTCTAGTGCAAGTGGGAGACTGTTGGAAATATGCCCTAGAGGCAATAATAAAATGGTTATTATTGTATTTCCTTGTTCATGATAATTGTCTATTGTTCATGCTATAATTGTATTAACTTGAAACCGAAATACATGTGTGAATACATAGACCACAACATGTCCCTAGTGAGCCTCTAGTTGACTAGCTCGTTGATCAATAGATGGTTATGGTTTCCTGACCATGGACATTAGATGTCATTGATAACGAGATCACAAAATTAGGAGAATGATGTGATGGACAAGACCCAATCCTAAGCATAGCACAAGATCGTGTAGTTCGTTTGCTAAAGCTTTTCTAATGTCAAGTATCATTTCCTTAGGCCATGAGATTGTGCAACTCCCGAATACCGTAGGAATGCTTTGGGTGTGCCAAACGTCACAACGTAACTGGGTGGCTATAAAGGTGCACTACGGGTATCTCCGAAAGTGTCTGTTGGGTTGGCATGAATCGAGACTGGGATTTGTCACTCCGTATGATGGAGAGGTATCTCTGGGCCCACTCGGTAATGCATTATGGAACGAGTAAAGTGACTTGCTAGTAACGAGATTGAACGAGGTATTGGGATACCGACGATCGAATCTCGGGCAAGTAACATACCGATTGACAAAGGGAATTGTATATGGGATTGCTTGAATCCTAGACATCGTGGTTCATCCGATGAGATCATCGTGGAACATGTGGGAGCCAACATGGGTATCCAGATCCCGTTGTTGGTTATTGGCCAGAGAGCTGTCTCGGTCATGTCTGCATAATTCCCGAACCTGTAGGGTCTACACACTTAAGGTTCGGTGACGCTAGAGTTGTTATGGGAATTAGTGTGTAGTTACCGAATGTTGTTCGGAGTCCCGGATGAGATCCCGGACATCACGAGGAGTTCCGGAATGGTCCGAAGATAAAGATTTATATATGTGAATTTCTATTTTGGCCACCGGAAAATGTTCGGGATTTTTCGGTATTATACCGGGAAGGTTCTAGAAGGTTCCGGAGTAGGGTCCACCTACATGGGGGGACGCACATGAACGTGGGTAGTGGGGGCAAGGCCCACACCCCTGGTCAAGGAGCACCAAGATCCCCCCTTAGAAGGAATAAGATCATATCCCGAAGGGATAAGATCAAGATCCCTAAAAAGGGGGGATAACAATCGGTGGGGAAGGAAATGATGGGATTTCTTTCCTCCCACCTTTGCCAACGCCCCAATGGACTTGGCGGGAAAGAGACCAGCCCCTCCACCCCTATATATAGTGGGGAGGCACATGGGAGCTTCACCCTTGCCCCTGGCGCAGCCCTCCCCCTCTCTAACTCCACCTCCTCCTCGGTAGTTCTTGGCGAAGCCCTGCTGGAGAACTGCAAGCTCCACCAACACGCCGCCGTGCTGCGGGAGCTCTCCCTCAACTTCTCCTCTCCCCTTGCTGGATCAAGAAGGAGGAGACGTCCCCGGGCTGTACGTGTGTTGAATGCGGAGGCGCCGTTGTTCGGTGCTTAGATCGGAATCAACCGCGATCTGAATCGCTACGAGTATGACTCCTTCATCCGCGTTCTTGTAACGCTTCCGCTTAGCGATATTCAAGGGTATGAAGATGCACTCCCTCTCTCTCTCGTTGCTAGTCTCTCCATAGATTGATCTTGGTGATGCGTAGAAATTTTTTAATTTCTCCTACGTTCCCCAACAACAAGTGCAATATGGATGGTAGATATAGGTTTTTGTAATCTGAAAATATAAAAACAGCAAGGTAACTCATAACAAAAGTGAGCAAAAACGGTATTGCAATGCTTGGAAATAAGGTCTAGGGTTCATACTTTCACTAGCATAGGTTCTATCAACAAGAATAACATAACTGGATCATATAAAAATTGCTCAACATGCAACAAAGAGTCACTCCAAACATGCAACAAAGACTCACTCCAAAGTCACTAATAGTGGAGAACAAACAAAGAGATTATTGTAGGGTACGAAACCACCTCAAAGTTATTCTTTCGGATCAATCCATCGGGCTATTCCTATAAGTGTCACAAACAACCCTAAAGTTCGTAGTAAAATAACACCTTAAGACACACATCAATCAAAACCCTAATGTCACCTAGATACTCCAATGTCACCTCAAGTATCTATGGGTTTCATTATACGATATGCATCACACAATCTCAGATTCATCTATTCAACCAACACAAAGAACTTGAAAGAGTGCCCTAAAGTTTCTACCAGAGAGTCAAGACGAAAACGTGTGCCAACCCCTATGCATAAGTTGACAAGGTCACCGAACCCGCAAGTTGATCACCAAAACATACATCAAGTGGATCACGTGAATATCCCATTGTCACCATAGATAAGCACATGCAAGACATACATCAAGTGTTCTCAAATCCTTAAAGACTCAATCCGATAAGATAACTTCAAAGGGAAAACTCAATCCATTACAAGAAGGTAGAGGGGGAGAAACATCATAAGATCCAACTATAATACAAAGCCCGCGGTACATCAAGATCGTGGAAAATCAAGAACACGAGAGAGAGAGAGAGAGAGAGAGAGAGAGAGAGAGAGACCAAACACATAGCTACTGGTACATACCCTCAGCCGCGAGGGCGAAGTACTCCCTCCTCGTCATGGAGAGCGCCGAGATGTTGAAGATGGCCATCGGTGATGGATCCCCCCTCCGACAGGGTGCCGAAACAGGGTCCGGATTGGTTTTCGTGGCTCTGGAGGCTTGTGGTGGCGAAACTCCTGATCTTGGTTCTGTTCTGGAAGTTTGGGGATATATAAGAGGTGTTGGCATAGGGAACAAGTCAGGGTAGTCCCCGAGTCAGCCACGAGGGAGGGGGCACGCCTAGGGGGTAGGGCGCACCCTCCACCCTCGTGGTTGACTCGGACTCTTCTGGTCCATCTCCTATGCTCGGTGGCTTCTTCCGGTCCTAAAATAATCTCCGTAAATTTTCAGGTCAATTGGACTTCCTTTGATATTCCTTTTCTGCGAAACTCAAAACAAGGAAAAAATAGAAACTGGCACTGGGCTCTAGGTTAATAGGTTAGTCCCAAAAATCATATAAAATAGCATATAAATGCATATAAAACATCCAAGATGGATAATATAATAGCATGGAACAATAAAAAATTATAGATACATTGGAGACGTATCAAGCATCCCCAAGCTTAATTTCTGCTCGTCCTCAAGTAGGTAAATGATAAAAATAGAATTTCTGATGTGGAATGCTACCTAACATATTTATCAATGTAATCTTATCCATTGTGGCAAGAATATTCAGATCCATAAGATTCAAAACAAAATTTTAATATTTGACATAAAAACAATAATACTTCAAGCATACTAATAAAGCAATCATGCCTTCTCAAAATAACATGGCCAAAGAAGGTTATCCCTACAAAATCATATAGTTTGGCTATGCTCCATCTTCATCACACAAAGTATTAAAATCATGTACAACCCCTATGATAGGCCAAGCAATTGTTTCATACTTTTGATGTTCTCAAACTTTTTCAACTTTCACGCAATACATGGGCGTGAGCCATGGGCATAGAACTATAGGTGGAATACAATATGGTGGTTGTGTAGAAGACGAAAGGAAGGAGATAGTCTCACATCGACTAGGCGTATCAGCGGGCTATGGAGATGCCCATCAATAGATATCAATGTGAGTGAGTAGGGATTGCCATTCTATAGATGCACTAGAGTTATAAGTTTATGAAAGCTCAAAAAGGAAGTAAGTGGGTGTGCATCCAACTTGCTTGCTCACGAAGACCTAGGGCATTTGAGGAAGCCCATCGTTGGAATATACAAGCCAAGTTCTATAATAAAAAATTCCCACTAGTATATGAAAGTGACAAAATAGGAGACTCTCTATCATGAAGATCATGGTGCTACTTTGAAGCACAAGTGTGGAAAAAGGATAGTAACATTGCCCCTTCTCTCTTTTTCTCTCTTTGTTTATTTTTTTTTCTTTTTTCCTTTTTCTCCCTTTTTTTCTTGGCTTCGTTGGCCTCCTTTTTTTCTTTTTTTTTATTTCCTCACATGGGATAATGCTCTAATAATGATGATCATCACACTTCTTTTTTACTTACAACTCAAAAAATTACAACTCAATGCTTAGAACAAAATATGACTCTATGTGAATGCCTCCGGCGGTGTACCGGGATGTGAAACGAATCAAGAGTGACATGTATGAAAGAATTATGAACGGTGGCTTTGCCACAAATACGGTGTCAACTACGTGATCATGCAAAGCAATATGACAATGATGAAGCGTGTCATAATAAATGGAATGGTGGAAAGTTGCATGGCAATATATCTTAGAATGGCTATGGAAATGCCATAGTAGGTAGGTACGGTGGCTGTTTTGAGGAAGGTATATGGTGGGTGTAAGGTACCGGCAAAAGTTGCACGGTACTAGAGAGGCTAGCACTGGTGGAAGGGTGAGAGTGTGTATAATCCATGGACTCAACATTAGTCATAAAGAACTCACATACTTATTGCAAGAATCTATTAGTCATCAAAACAAAGTACTATACGCATGCTCCTAGGGGGATAGATTGTTAGTAAAAGACCATTGCTCGTCCCCGACCGCCACTCATAAGGAAGATAATCAAAAAATATCTGATGCTCCAACTTTGTTACATAATGGTTCACCATACGTGCATGCTACGGGACTCACAAACCTTAACACAAGTATTTCTCAAATTCACAACTACTCACTAGCATGACTCTAATACCACCATCTTTATATCTCAAAACAATCATAAGGAATCAAACTTCTCATAGTATTCAATGCACTTTATATGAAAGTTTTTATTTTATCCCTCTTGGATGCCTATCATATTAGGACTAAATTCATAACCTAAGCAAATTACCATGCTGTTCTAAAAGATTCTCTATAAGTGAAGCATGAGAGTTCATCTATTTCTATAAAATAAAGCCACCGCCGTGCTCTAAAAGGATATAACTGAAGCACTAGAGCAAATGACAAACTACTCCAAAAGATATAAGTGAAGATCAATGAGTAGTCGAATAATTGTGCATCTATGTGAAGACTCTCTAACATTTAAGAATTTCATATCTTAATATTTTATTCAAGCAGCAAGCAAAATAAAACAAAATGACATTGCAAGGATAGCACATATCATGTGAAGAAGCAAAAAACTTAGGCTCAACCAAAACTGTCCGATAGTTGTTGAATAAGAAAGGTGGGATGCCAATCGAGGCATCCCCAAGCTTAGATGCTTGAGACTTCTTGAAATATTAACTAGGGATGCCTTGGGCATCCACAATCTTGAGATTTTGTGTCTCCTTAATTCCCCTAATATCACGGTTTCCCTAAATCTTAAAAACTTCATCCACACAAAACTCAACAAGAACTCGTGAGATAAGTTAGTATAAATCAACGAAATAACCTTATCATTCTCTACTGTAGAAAATCACTAAAATTATTATTTAATATTGCGTACTAAATGCCTCTGCATATTTAACACTCCTATCCTCAAATAGAATCATTAAACAGGCAAACATATGCAAACAATGCAAACATAACAGCAATCTATCTAAATAGAGCAGTCTGTAAAGAATGCAAGAGGAATCATACTTCCCTAACTCCAAAAATTCTGAAAAATTACCACACTGTAGAAAATTTGTTGTTACTCATTGTGTCAAAATTTCAAGATTTTATCATGCACTACTAGGGAAAAGCCTATACACAGAGGTATAGTAGTAGCGCTGGTTAAAACATGGCGCTACTGCTACTTTGTAGTAGCGCGTTCTATAAAAGCGCACTATAGCTACAACTATAGCAGTAGCGCATGTGCACAAAATAGCGCTACCACTATAATTCCCACCGTGTTGGAGGTAGGCTAGGAATAGTAGTAGCAATTCCGCGTAAAGCGTGCTACCACTATGGTCATTGTTGCAGCGCATTTTTTTTGCGTAGAGCGCTACTGATAAGAAAGAAAGGAAAAATAAAAAAGAAATATAAAAGTAAATGAAAATGAAAGAAGTAGAAAACAGAGAAATGAAAAAAAAATGTAAGGGTAAACAAAAGAAATAACTTCTTCATATAGCAGTAGCGTGTTTTGATAAAACGCGCTATAGCTAACTTAGCTATAGCGCGTTTCTCGAACAACGCTACTGCTAGTTCGCCTTAACCACCCGTGGGCTCAAATTTTTGTGAAGTCCTCCTTTCCCCCCTCTCCCCCTGTTCCCCCAAGTCCTTTGTCGCCGCCCGAGCCTGCCCTCACCGTCGCCGCCCGAGGCCGCCCTCAACCTCACCGCCACCGCCCGCCGCCGTTCTCGACCTCACTGTCGCTGCCCGAGCCTGCCCTCACCGCCGCCGCCC
>NC_041387.1:620025200-620047152 GCF_002162155.2 Triticum dicoccoides | reverse complement strand
AGGCCGCCCTCAACCTCACCGCTGCCACCCGCCGCCGCCCTCCACCTCACCGTCGCCGCCCTCGACCTCACCGCCGCCGCCCGAGCCCGCCCAGGACCGCGGCCTCCCGATCCCGAGCCCACCCTCGCCGCCCCTACCTCCATCGTCGAGCACCTCCCCGCCGTCGTCTCTCCCTTCTCTGTAAGCCCCCCACGCCCTCTCTCTGCTTTTTCTTCCTCTGCCATGTTAATTAGCAGTAGTAGTAGATGTTAATTAGTACTAGGGTTCATAGATAATGATTTTTAGTAGTAGTAGTAGATGTTAATTAGTAGTAGTGATGGTACTAGTTAAGTAGGGCAGTATGGTTAATAGTAGATGTTTTTTAGTTAGGGTAATAATAGATGTTAAGTAGCAGATAATGTAGATGTTAACTAGTTCAGTAGGGTTTAGTTTTTGAATTGAGTTTGTTTGACTAGATGTTAGTTAGGGCAGTAGGGTTTCGTTTAGAGTAAAGTTTAGTTCAGTAGTTAACTAAATATAATCTATATTTGGTTTTTGAATTGAGTTTGAGAGAGCATGAGATTTGTGTAGATTTTCTTGAAGTGTCAAACGCTAGGAGATGCAAATTTGAAGTTGTCAGGATATATGCAAATTCCTCAATTGTGTTAGCACATGTTTATCTACTATTGTAGTTTCTCATGTACATATTCTTAAGTGGTCATGTTATATGCAACATAGAAGTGGTTCGATTGTGCCCAAGTGTCCTTCTGTTGTTTCTATGGAATGAAGCCGAGTGGCCTATATTTTGCCGGAATGTCGATACATTTCCGTTCTGGAAAATTTCAGGTTCTTGATTTTTCCACTTTTTAGCAAAGGTCATGCCGAAATTTTCCGTGAATTTCGGCATGACTTGTGCTACAAACTAGGACATATCGAGTGCACGGGATTTGCCGCACTGATAAGGAGTCCACGTTCCTGCAAAGCATAAGCCTTTTTAGGTCATTATTCATTTATTAGGTCTAGAATTAATTGACTAGATTTAATCGTAGGAAACATGGCTAGCAACAATGAAGGACAGGGTTCTGGTGACTGGGACAACGTCTACCTAACGGCAACCGAATTTTTTAGGAAAGCCGACGATCAACGGTTGATGTTGCTGGGTCCACCTGTCACATCGGAGACTGAGACCGACATCGAGACAGGTGCTAAGACTGAGACCGGCGCTGAGACTGAGACCGGCATCGAGACAGGCGCTGAGACTGAGATCGGCATCGAGAGTGGCGGAGCCGGTATAGAACCGAAAGCAAAGAGGCAACAACTTCCTAATAAGCTCAGGACTACTAGACTGGTGATCACGGAGGTGGACGACGACATTTTTGATCCAAACGCGCCCGCGGAAGCGCGCGCGTGCTATGACAATCAAATAGGTTGCATCGTACGGACAACTGCCACCATCAATGATGAGAAACTACATAAGATAGATAATATGAGGCCCTCCAACCTAAAGAAGCTGCACCAGATATTCTTGTTTCGGGCTGGAATGAAAAGGATTATAAAGATCCATATAAGGACCCGACAATGAAGAAGATAAACAAACACACCATGACCAAGTTTAGCGACGCATTGGCTGCCTGGAAAGCAAGGGTGAAACATCGGATCGTCAACAAAAAGGAACCCTACGCCGATATTGTAAAGGATAATCTGACAATCACGGAAGAGCACTTTGAAATATTCAAGGCGGCTTGTGAGGCCGAAGCTGCCAAAAAAAGTCAAAGTACATGAAGGGGCTTCAACAGAGGAACATGGGGTGCCACCACCTCGGATGCCGTGGTAACGGCAGGAAGAGGTCCATATGGGCCAAGGAGGACGCGGAACGCGAGAGTCTAGGCATCCCAGACCCCTTGGCGTCACCGTCCCGCGGGAGCGTGACGTCCTCAGGGCACGACACCATTGGGACTCAGTCAAGAAGGTTTTCAAGACGGACCCGGTCACGAGGAGTTCATGAGACTACTTGTAATTTTAGGTTCTGAGCAATTCGACTGCATGTTAGTCATATTTGTAAAGGATCGTTGTGCCTTTTGCAGAGAGAGCAGCACAGGATTGCGGCCAAAAGCGACTCGCCGTCTGAGGCGTTGGTGAGGCCCAAGTGGGACAATCTATTGAACCGGGGTTGAACACATTGAAAGGACTCCCGGTGGAGACTAAATCGTTGTACGGATGCGTGCACGATGTCGGAGATGGCGCCACGTGGAAGAAGTACTACAGTGAGACCATGGAGGAGAGAAAGGAAAGACGAAGGTTAACTGAAGAAAACATCGACAAGAAGGTTGAGACTGCGGTTGAGAAGAAATCATCTGAGACAGTCGCAACAGCGGTAGCTGCCGCAAAACAGGTGGTTGAAGATATGTCTACTGTCTTGGTTCCGGCTGTTTTCAATTAGAGCAGGCAAAATCCAGAAAAAAATGCAGCGGACTTTCCCCTTGCTGACTTCTTCAGGAGTAGCTCGACTAGCGTTGCACCAGTACCTGCACCTGCACCTGCTCCTGCACCGGTTCCCGCACCTGCTCCGGCACCGGCTTCAGCATCGGACGTGCTCGGCGGTGCTTCATCTTTGGATGAGCTCGACACCCTCACGGTATCTATCACAGCGGCCCTCTTCAATAAATGTATAATCTCCCGTTTCCATTGCCTTTTGGATTTCTCACGTCGCAGACATGTCTTTGTTGGCCGACGTAACCCCGTGCACCATATTGTACAACATCGACGACCAGAAGGTGGATGTGGGGAAGGCAACGATAATGAAGCTGAGGAACCATTGTTCCACGGCCGGCCGATCCCCTCGTATGTCTTCAAGGTTTCCGTGGCAGTGTCAAACCGGGCCCCGAGAATTTGGTTCCTCCGTTACTAGGGGAAGATGACGATGAGACCCCGCGGCGGCTTGGCGATTGCAAGATGTGGGTCCTGTTGTGGCCAAAGAGTCTGCTTCGTCTGGAGGCGACTGAGAGCACACCCACGAGCTTGCAGTTAGGTATGAACAACAACACCCCACCTACCCAATTGTCATGCCTTATCATCCCCTGTAAGTCATCAGCGCGGATATCCTTCCTTCAGTTTCAATCATTCATTTGCACGATGGAGGCTAATTAATTTCAGGTGTACTTATTTTGCGCGGATATCCGTCCTCATCAGCCTCTACCCCCGATACTCCCACACTCTTTACTTGGACTCGTCAAAGAACATTAACAAAAATGATTACACCCCCATCAAGTCTGTTCTCGACAGTGCTATGTTTTACTATGGCACACGGGGTGGAGAGGTCAAGGACAAGAAGAAAAGGGAAGGCAGGCCCGCCTTCAGCCATAAGACCGACTTCTGCTGCATCCAGCAACCGAGTGATTCTCTTAATGATGGATTCTATGTCCAACACCACATGCTGGAGTACAGACGGGATCACCAGAACCTATGCATGTCACCTAGATCCGGCAATGCCCATATTCTGCAATGGGAAAAGAACTTAGGAGATATCGAGGATCATCGACTTCGAGCTGGGTTCTATCACATCCAGCGCGAACTTGCCAAAATCATCATGAAGGGGGTCGTCGAAAAAACACGGATGTTCTACGAAGAAGGACAAATGTCGCGGGAAGACGTCCAAACACGTGTAGCCGCTCAGCATCTCAACCTGAAGCCATTCACTAAGCTCGGGGACTATCTCCCTGACTTGGATGGATGGCACAACATGTTGGAGTGATTGTCGATATATGCCAATGTGTCTGTTTAGTCCATACTTTCTTCATGACAAAACTTTGAGTTATGCACGACGAAACTTTATTTGTGATGTAATTAAACCGTCCTCCTCGACTAGCGAAGATCACTCTAGTTAGGGCATTTTGGGTACGATGAACTTTGTTATTTGGGAAAATTTTGTTTTTGCCACTCTAGATTTTGCGAATTTTCCTTATGCCACTCTAGATTTTGACATTTCACTTCTGCCACTCTTAGCTTTTGATAATTATCACAATTGCCATTCTGTGTCAAAAGCAAAATAATTTTATTTCATTTTTGCTACTCTTAGATTTTGACAATTATCACAATTGCCACTCTGAAAATTTTGCTTTTGCCATAGGAATGGCAATTGTGATAATTGTCAAAATCTAAGAGTGGCAAAAGTGAAATGTCAAAATCTAGAGTGGCATAAGAAAAATTGGCAAAATCTAGAGTGGCAAAAACAAAATTGTCCCTGCTTGTTATTTATGCTTATGATATGTTGCTTCTATTTTTTCCAAGTCTGTCTCTTTCTGTTGCTCAACTATATATGTTGCATATCATCGACTCATGTGACGATACAGGTGCATAGATCATCGATGGCAAAGAAGTGCTACACCAGGAGTACATGATGAGTGGCCGGAGTGTCAGGCCCAGGTGTATCGGTTTCCGGTTTCCGAGTGGTAGCCACTAGTTAGTTTAGGTTCACGCTAATGTAAGAGAGGGATACGAACTCATGTACTGCATAGTTCCACCCTCACTCATAGTGATAGCTCTTCTCGCGTATATCATTGTTTAGATGGATGACGATGTAGTTGCAAGTAAGTGAGACTTGTATCGCTATTTTCGAGATGATGACGAGAGACCACTTTGTGTTGGATGATGATTATGATGATGACATGATTTGATGAGACTATTTGTATGTATATGCTATGATTACATTTGTATGTGTATGATATGCTAAAGATTATTGTATAAAACCTATTCAAATACAAAACAAATATGCAAAAAAAGCAGAAACTAATAAAAAACTAGCAGTAGCGAGGGGAATAAAGTAAGCAGTAGCGCTCCCTTACCAGTAGCGCTTCCTGCTAAAAAGCGCTATAGATATTAGCAGCAGCGCTCTGCACTAAAGCTCGCTACTGCTAGCCATGTATAGCAGTAGCGTGGGATGACATGCGCTACTAGTATATATTAGCTGTAGCGCCTAATCAGTAGCGCGGCATCCCTCACTACTGATAGGCAAAATACCCGCGCTACTGCTAGGGTTTTCCCGAGTAGTGCTGTTCTGACTATTCACCAATATTCAAAACATAACAACAAACTTTATGTTTTCAAAACAACAACGTATAGGCTTGTAAAATAAGCATGTTAAAGGCTATACTTGACTTTTTTATTGAACTAAAAGATATAAAACATTTCTCTGAATAACAACAAGCAAATATAAATAAAATAAAATGATGCTCCAAGCAAAACACGTATCATGTGGTGAATAAACATATAGCCTCAAGTAAAGTTACCGATGAACGAAGACGAAAGAGTGGATGCCATCCGGGGCATCCACAAGCTTAGGCTGTTGGTTGTCCTTGAATATTTCCTTGGGTGCCTTGGGCAACTACAAGCTTAGGCTCTTACCACTCCCTATTCCATAGTCCATCGAATCTTTACCCAAAACTTGAAAACTTTACAACACAAAACTCAACAGATAACTCGTAAGCTCCGTTAGTATAAGAAAATAAATCACCACTTAGGTACTATTGTGAATTCATTCTAAATTCATATTAGTGTTATATCTACTGTATTCCAACTTCTCCATGGTTCATACCCTCTAATACTACTCATAGATTCATCAAAATAAGCAAACAACACATAGAAAATGGAATCTCTCAAAAAATAGAACAATCTGTAGTAATATAGAAGCTTTCCATACTTCTATAACTCCAAAAATTCTGAAAAATAAGAAAATCTAGGAAATTTTTATATCAATCTTGTGTAAAAAAATTCAGATCAAAATCATGTTCCAGTGAATTTTCAAATTTCCTGGACTGAGCGCAAAAGTTTCCACTTTTGCACAGAATCAACTGAACTATCATCCACACTATCCCAAAGGCTTTACTTGGCACTTTATTGAAACAAAAGCTATCAAACATGATTACTATAGTAGCTTAATCATGTGAACACACAAAAACAGTTGGGTTAAATATTGGGTTGTCTCCCAACAAGCGCTTTTCTTTAATGCCTTTTAGCTAGGCATGATGATTTCAATAATGCTCATATAAAAGATAAGAATTGAAACATAATGGGAGCATCATGAAGCATATGACTAACACATTTAAGTCTAACCCACTTCATATGCCTAGGGATTTTGTGAGAAAATAACTTATGGGAACAAGAATCAACTAGCATAGGAAGACAAAACAAGCATAACTTCAAAATTCTAAGCACATAGAGAGGAAACTTGATATTATTGCAATTCCTACAAGCATATACTACTCCCTCATAATAATTTTCAGTAGCATCATGAATTAATTAAACAATATAACAATCACATAAAGCATTATTTTCATGATGCACAAGCGTAGAAATTGTATTACTCTTCACATAAGCAAATTTCTTCTCATGAATAGTAGTGGGAGCAAAGTCAACAAAACAACTATCATGTGAGGCATAATCCAATTGAAAATTAAAATCATGATGACAAGTTTTATGGTTATCATTATTCTCTATAGCATAAATGCCGTCACTAATCATCATATATAGCAACTTTGTTCTTATAATCAATTGGAACTTCTTCCGAAATACTGGATTCATCACTAAATAAAGTCATGACCTCTCCAAATCCACTTTCATAATTATCACAATAAGATTCAACACCCTCCAAAATAGTGGGATCACTACTTCTTAAAGTTGACACTCTTCCAAAGCCACTTTCATCAACATAATCATCTTAAATAGGAGGCATGCTCATCATAATAAATTTGTTCGTCAAAACTTGGGGGACTAAAAATATCATATTCATCAAACATAGCATCCTCAAGCTTGTGGCTTTGCATATCATTAGCATCATAGATATTCAAAGAATTCATACTAACAACATTGCAATCATGCTCATCATTCAAAAATTTCGTGCCAAACATTTTTGTAACATCCCAATTTTCAATTTGGATGTTATACATAGATCATTCATATGCACGTATTTTATTTGCATTTTCAATTTTATTTGGTTGTGATCCAGAAATCTTAAGCAACTCAAGGACCCAAGGAGAGAGTTGGAGGTTTCATTTAAATTTTGTTTTTGAATTTATTTCAAATTTGAAAAGTGGATCAATTTGATTTCAACAAATTCTTTCCAATAATTTTAGATAATAAAAACAATGAGAGAAGATAAAATGACTTCTTCAAAATAGAGGAGAAATGTTGGAAAGAAATTTTGAAGTCAAATTAATTTATTTGTTATTTTATTCGGTTGAATTAGAGAAAAACATGCATTTTTAAAAATTGCATTTAGTCCAGAAAAATGTTGACTTTGTCCCAAACATTAGGTAGAGATGGCGAAAATAGTTTCTGGAATTTTTAGAATTTTTATTTTATTTTATTAGGATTTTTTGACGCGGCACTATTTTTTTAAAAAGTCGCGCGCTGAACTGGGCCGGCCCAGCTAAGAGCCAGGCCGAAGCCCAAGCGCCAAACCGCCTCGCCGCCGTAGTCCCGCCGGATTCCGGTGGAGTCTCGATCGGAGCCGCGTCGTCGCCGCCTCATTCCCCAAGTCGGAATCCCCCCGAGGCCTTTATAAGCTGCTGCTGCCGCCCCTCTCCTTCCCCAACTCACAGCCGCTGACGCCCTCGCCTAAAGCCGCTGCTACTTGCCGCTGCCGCTGTTGTTGAGCCGCGCCATTGCTGCTGCCGTGGCCCACGCCGCCGCCTGCGCCTCGCCTCGCCGGAGCCGCCGCCCTACCCGACGCCGCCGATCCCGCTGTTGACCCGAGCCGCCGCCGTCAAAACCGGTAAAAACAGATCAGTTTTTCCCACGGTTTAGTTTCTGGTTTTTTTGTTTCGGTTTATTAGGTTAGATCAGTTTATTTTTTTAGGTCTGTTAAATAGCGAACGTTCACCCGTTAGAATCTTTTAACAAACGAATTCGTTCTTTAGTTTCTGTTAGCTAATGTTCGTCCGATATTTTTTTTCTTTTTTTGTCTATTTTCGCCAGGGACCTATCCGCAAATATTTTTTATCGTGATTTATCCCCTGATCTTAAAACTAGCGTAACTTTTAGCTCGTTTATCCAAATTAGATGAAACCAACGCCTAGATCTTCGTAACAATATCTTCTTTCTAGTTAACCAACTTGATCATGATTTGACAATTTAAAATTTGAGTTTAGTTCAGATTAGTATCCGATCTTGTTTTGTTTGTATCTTGAGTTTCATAACTCCATTTGAGTTGGTTCTTTTTGCAAATCGTAGCTAATCACATGTACCTACTGTTCAGATCTAATCAACATAAAAATAATTGTTAGATACGGTTTTCCGTTTAGGTTAGCTATATGCTTGTTTAGAGTTTTATTTGGATCTTTTCTCGATTTTTCTTTGCATTGTTTGCTTGATTTCTTATGTATGCTATTGTTTGTCGACTCTAGATTTTCCAGAGTGCGAAGCTTATTACTACAAATCCCTAGAGTTTGTAGATCATCAGCAAGGCAAGTTACACTTTGATCATACTCTTTTATACCATGTTTTTACTATGCGTTAGTTTTGCCCCTCAAATATTTGCATGAGTATGATTGGGAAGGATTGTGGTTTGGTTGTAGTACTTGAGGTAGGAACCTATTACCTTTGATCACCCCAGGAATATACGTTATGCTCAATTATTGCTTCGCCATGTTGTAGACGGGGAATTGATCTCGATTGTACATGTAAGTTGTGAGAGTTAATAATTTTGGAATAACATTAAGGTGGCAATTTTAATACACATCTGGGTGGATTGGTTGGGGCACCTAGGGAACCCAGTGCTTGCCCATTAGGGAAATCTCGGAGTACCCGTGATTTTTCCTTGGTTCGCCACCCAAGCTCAAAGGTATCATATGATATTTCATGACTAAAAACTTCCGTGTGTAGCCAAAAACCATTATGGGCTCTGGCATAGTTGAGTAAGTTGTGTGAGCTCTTGAAGAGGTGGACTAGCAGATGTAGGGGAAAGTAGGTTTACCAGTCCACCTAGAGTAGAGAGTTAATGCTTTAGAAAGACTATGTCTTGATCTTACGATCATGGATGCGGTCGAGTCTTGTGGGGAAAAGTGCGCAACCTCTGTAGAGTGTATAAACTAATCATGGTTAGCCGTGTCTCCGGTTATGGACATCTTGAGTATCTGGAATTGGATATTATTGTTGATCTCATCACTCTTTAATTAATGAATTGGGTTAATGATTATAATTAATTGGGATTTGAGTTGGAGGAACCTTCTCGAATATTGGTACAACTTGGGAGTAGTAAATAAATTTTATTCCTTTGTTATAGGAAAAAAAATAGGTTTATGCAAAACATTTAAACTTAGAGCCTCCACCAGCCAAATATGCATGTGGATAAAGTTCTTTGCATTCATTTGCTCTACAATTACTACCAGCATATTCCATGTGCTGACCTACACGACTGCAATGTCTCATGCGGCAGACTTTACGGACAAATAATAAGGTGCGATAGGTCGTTGTCATGCACTCAGCTATGCCGTTGGAGTTGATGGACTCATTTACCTTCGAAGCTTCCACAATTATTTTGCTTAGATGGCCTTCAGCCATATTATTTGTGTAATCATACTCTTTATGAGGACCTCGATGTAATAAGTGTGTGATTGAACTTTGTTATAATTCCTTGAGTACTGTGTGTGTCAGCATTACCGATCCAGGGATGACACTTAAGCACAAAGACTTCGGTCCATTGGGATCGTGGTCGCTAGAAGATAGTATCAGAGCACACGCTGACTGTAGGACGCAACCACTAGGAAAAGCCACATGATTCTCTTCTTTGCTCATTTCTAATTCTCCTCTATTTCTACTCTATAGATGGCGGATCCTAGGAACAAGTTCACTCAGCCAGGTGACGACACCCCTTTCGGACGACACATGAAGGAAGTCACCAAATACCTGAACATCGGACTATCAAGCTTCACCGGAACCTTCACTGCAACATTAACAGAAGAGGAGCGCTGGAGGATAAAAGTTTGTGTACCTGGAAGAACAATTGCGCCGACAACCGAGCCCATGGAGTTTACCTTGGATGCACCAACTTGGAACTTGGGAAAGAGCATGGCAGCCCAAATTTCATTTGGACGCATTTGTGAAGAGTACCACAAGGATCTTGAAGACACCATCTATCAGCTATGTGGACGTCGAGACAAGCACTGGGAGATGATTTGTACCAGGAAGGATGGATCAATTGCAGTATACATTCAGGAGATGGATCAACACATTCGCCGATATGAGAACCAGATGATCGCCATCATGAAGAAGACCAGGAAGGTGATGAAGAGGAATATCATGCTAGAAGAGGAACTGAAGTCAACACGCGATGGATATGAAGAAGAAATTGTTGTACTACAAGAGAAGCAAGAAGAACTTAAGAAGAAGCTAGGAATACCCGTGGTGAACCCGAAGCAAGAGCCTGAAGTGGAGATTCGTTCAGAGGACTACATCATATTGGGCGATACTGACACGGACAGTGATGCAGATGATGACAGCAATGACGACTACGTAGACGAAGCTGGAGGAGACATTATGGAGTCTTCCACCGATCAAAATTTCTAGACGACCACCATGTTACTAGTAGTATTCTCCCAAGTAGTTAGCATCGATCAGTTTGTAATCTTAGTTAGATCGTTTTTGTGAACCTTGTTTGTTATTGAATGAAGTGAATTGATTGTATTTGCCTCATGTGCATATGGGTAGTGAAATCTCTCTTAGACCTTATTCTATTCTGTTTTTCTCACCCCCTCTAAACCCATCAGATGCCTCCGAGACGTGACATCGGATTCATTTTCCCACCGGAGCTCACCCAGTTGATCCAGTAGCGGAATGCCTTGATGCAGTTGTTAGTCCAGAACCAAAACCAAGGCAGCAACAACAACAACAATCCACCACCACCCCCTGTTGACAACCTAGCCCGTTTTCTGAGGTTGAATCTGCCAGCGTTCTCTAGCAGCACCGAGCCAATAGTTGTAATGATTAGCTCCGCAAGATTGGAAGAGAGCTGACCATTGTTGGATGCACAGATGTGGAGAGAGTGCGCTTTGCCGCACATCAGCTGGATGGACCCGCAACATCTTGGTGGGAGAATTTCACCACCACTTACCCCATTGCTATAGTTACATGGGATCAGTTTTAGCATCCCTTCCGCGCCGCACATGTTTAAGCTGGAGCCATGAGTTTGAAGAAGCGTGAGTTTCGCAACTTGTTCCAAGGGAGTCGCACAGTGGGACAGTATGTGGATGAGTTCAGCAAGTTAGCACGCTATGCCCCGGATGATGTGGCCACAGATGCCGCGGAGCAGGAGAAGTTTCTTGAGGGACTCAATGATGAGCTAAGCATGCAGTTGATGGTAGCAACCTTCAACAACTACTAGGAGTTGGTAGACAGGGCCCTCATGATAGCAGGCAAGCAATAGCAGATTGACAATCGCAAGAGGAAGTACGGACAGAGGAGATACACCTCTGGAGCTCAGCAGAAGCCTCGCTATGCCCCATACTCGGGAGGACACACTCACAACCATGGAGGACATTCACACCCTGGAGGAAGTTCACACAATCACAGTGGACCTAAGAATGGCAATGGGAATGGAGGAAGCAACAGTCAGAACCGTTCCAACCCCGCAACACCAGCCAAGAGGGATCTGATCACATTACTTGTTTCAAGTGCGGGAAGACCAAACACTATGCCACTGAATGTCCTAAAGCAAATAATGGAAATGGCAATGGAAGTTCTGCAAAGAAGCCCAACCCCTTCACCAAAGGTCAGGTGAACCACGTCAGTGTGGAGGAGATTGAGGAGCAGCCCGACGCAGTTGTCGGTAAGTTTTTGATTAATGCATTTAACTCAGTTGTTCTTTTCGATATTGGTGCATCGCATTCATTCATATCAAAGGGATTTGTGGACAAGTTTAAGTTGCCAACCGTAGCCCTTAAGTCACCTATGTTGGTAAGTTCCCCAGGAGCAGAATATATAGCTAGTAGGGGATGTTATCAGTTGCCGATAACCATAGGTAGACATGTTTTCCCCACCGACCTTATTGTCCTGGAGTCACAAGGATTGAATGTGATACTAGGCATGGATTGGCTATCCAAGTTTGAAGGGAACATTGATTGCACCAGTAAATCAATTATACTCACCACCCCAGAAGGAAGGAGGATCAAGTACGTGTCTAGGCATGCACCAAGGAGGACACAGGTGAATTCACTATCTGGAGTTGTTCAGGAGGAAGTACCAATGGTGAAGAACTATCCCGATGTATTTCCGGAGGAGTTGCGAGGCATGCCACGAGATCGAGATATTGAGTTTTTGATTAAGTTATTGCCAGGCACTGGACCAATATCCAAGAGACCGTATCGGATGGCCGCAAATGATCTCATCCCGTTGCATATTAACAGATTAAGGAGTTACTAGAGAAAGGTTATATTCGACCGATCTCATCGCCTTGGGCAGCCCCAGTGCTTCCAGTTGAGAAGAAGGATGGACCTTTAAGGAAACTACATAAATCGTCATGGATGAGCAAGGCGAGATTAGGCCCCAAAACGGTAGCCCACTTATGACAGGCCGAAAGGGATTGTCACGGAAACCGTCACGAATTGGGGAGCTGTGTCTAGCCTTTCTTTTTATATATACAATGTCCGAACCATCATGGATGACTTTTGCTGATGTGTCTTGTATTCCCCTTGTATGGCCCATATGTCAGTCTGATGCAGTAATAAAAAATAAAAATAAAACGAATGCAGTAATAAAAAATAATTTTAAAAAGAAAAAAAGAGCCTTAATCTCGCCCACAAGTTATGTGTATATACTTACGGTAAAATGGTTCGATTCGGAGTGACATATGGACCATACAAGGGGAACACAAGAAACATCACGAGGATTTTAAAAATAATTTTTAAAAGGAAAAAGAACCTCCCGAATCTAGTAATATTACTTTAAGTATATACACATAATTTTGCCTCAAAAAAATCACATAACTGCCTGCTTATGACTGGACTGACACTGTGACTCATACGGGAGTTATTTACAGATAATCATGCATATTAATACAACTCCCTATAACCCAGCCTGTTGGCACGTCAGTGCACAGTATAAGTGTAGGTCCCACATGTCAGTATATGATAGAGAGAAAATAATTTCAAAAATTTGGGTGTAGGAAGAGATTCGAGTCTAAGACGTACTACCTCCGTAGGAATAGAGGAAGTACATGTAATGTTAGAGCCGGAATTTCCTATTTGCCGCTCGTTGCGTCAAACTGCCGGCGCTTCGCACCCGCGAGCGACCGAGCAGCGACGCAACGGGCCGGCCCGTTCCAGCGCTCCCGGTTTCTGGTTTTGGGAACCTTCTAGAGGTTTCCAGCTGGTTTTTTCCGGTTTTGGAAACCTTCTAGAAGGTTCCTGAATCGGTTTTTTATTTTCCTTTCTTTCTCTATTTCTGTATCGTTTTTATTTTCTTATTTTATTTTTGTTTTTCAAGTTTATGTTTTCTTTTTCAAAAAAATGTTCGCCTTTCTAGGAAAATGTTTGCACTTTTACAAAAATGTTCAGAACTTGAAAACAATTCGTGTTTTCAAATTTTGTTCACAAATTCAAAAACTGTATGCATTGTTCGGAATATTCAAAAAAAATATGTGTTAACAAAATTGTTAAGAATATTTTTGTTCAACCTTTTGCCAACTTTTAAAAAAAAGTTCGGGATTTCAAAAAATGTTTCGGTTTCAAAAATTGTTCGCAATTTTAAAAAAAGTTCGGTATATTCAATACTTTGTTCGGTCCCAAAAAAGATGTTCGAATTTTTTTGTTCAGGTTTCAAAAAACATTTCATTCTTTTCAAAAAATGTACAAAATTTTGTTTGTGTTTCCAAAATTTGTTCGGAGTTTCAAATTTTGTTCGTGATTTTCAAAAAATGTCCACATTTCCAAGTTTGTTCATTTTTTCAAAAAATTGTGGGATTTCACATTTGTTCCCATTTTTCAAAAGTTGTTCGTATTTTTTTATAATTTGTTTGTGTTTTCAAAAAATTGTTCGCAGATTCAATAAATGGTCATCTTTTCAACTTTTTGTTTAGAAATTTCAAAAAATGTTCCTGTTCTTAAAATTGTTCATGTATTCAAAAATTTTGTTTGGAGTTTCAAAATATGTTCGCGTTGTTTAACAAATGTTCAAACTTTGAAACATTACTTACCTTAAAATTTGTTCTCAAGATTCAAAAAATGTCCATGGTTGAAAAAATAGTTGGCGCTTCCAAATTTGTTTTCAAGATTCAAAATTGTTCGTGCTTTAAAAAATTTGTTCAAAAATTCCAAAAATGTTCATGTCTTCGAAAAATGTTTTGGAAAATTCGAAATTTTTGGGTTTTCAATTCTATTCTGTTTTTCAAAAAAGTGTTCGCAAATTTGAAAAATGTTCTCGTATTCAATTAATTTGTCCATTAAAAATGAAATTACGAAAATGTTCTAATTTTAAAATTATTGTTCACAAATTTTGAAGTGGTCGCATTTAAACAAAATGTTCGCAATTTCAGTTTTCTTCCTTTTTTATTCCAAAAAAATGTTTACGCTTTCACACAATGTTCTAATTTTTAAAATTTTGTTCACAAATTATAAAATGGTTGCGTTTCAGAAAATATTTACTTTTTGCCAAAAGAATTCACGTTTGAATTTTTTTTAAGTATAGCCTTTGTCGCGGTTTATAGTTCATATTTGTTGGGCTACCTTTTTTGACACGAAATCTTAGAAACTATAGTGGCTACCTACTTGTGTTGACAGGTGCCTCGCTCACACCTTGGTTCATCGTAATTTTGCGTATTCAGATTTTATGTTTTCTCGCTACTGTTAATTTCTTTAGGTTCGCACTGCGAATTTACAATAAGAAGTAGCTAGTTGGGGCGCCTAGCTCATCGCGCTTAGCAATAGGAAGTCTCGGGTTCGATTCCAGTAGCCCTTTTCCTTTTTTGCGATTTTTAACCTACGAATGTGGCGCACCCGCAATATGGGCCGGCCCAGCCAAGCTGCTTGTGTGCGAAAAGCCGACTGCTTGCCACAGCGAGCGTCCGATTTTTAAATTCAAAACAAATTTCTTTTAACTGAGAACAATTTTGAAAAGGAGAACATTTTTATATACATGACCAAACAGTTGAAACGGAAACTTTTTTCTAGTGCTTCGAACATTTTTTGAAAGTGCGAACATTTTTTATATAGGTGAACGTTTTTCAGCTGCGTAAACTGAACATGATTTAAAAAACTAAGAACATTTTTTGTAAAACAAGAACATTTTTTCCTACATGAACAAAAATTTGAAAATAAGAATAATTTTTGAAATTTGTGAACAATTTTTTTGGAATTGGTGAACAAAGTTTGAAAATGGGGACAACTTTTTAAATTCAGAAAAAATTTCTTTTAACTGAGAACAATTTTGAAAAGGAGAACATTTTTTATATACATGATCAAACAGTTGAAACGGAAACTTTTTTCTAGTGCTTCGAACATTTTTTGAAAGTGCAAACATTTTTTATATAGGTGAACATTTTTCAGCTGCATAAACTGAACATGATTTAAAAAATACGAACATTTTTTGAAAATTTTGAAAAAGAAGAACATTTTTTAAAGCATGAACAAAATTTTGAAAAATAAGAACAATTTTTAAATTTGTGAACAATTTTTGAAAACAGGCACTTTTTCAAATCCATGCCCTTAATTTTCAAATTTGTCAAAAAATGAATAAAAATAATTTGAACAATTTTTGAAAAAACAGGAACATTTTCCGAAAATTCAGAACAAAAATTTGAAAGCAGGAACATTTTTTAAATTTATGAACAAATTTTGTGAAATGGAAACATTTTTTGAATTTTTGAACAAAATCTGGAAAACAGGAAAAAAACTGAAATTCGGATTTTTTTTTGAAAATAAACTTGAAAAGAAAAAAAGGAAAAGAAAAAAGAAACAGAAAAAAGGAAACTGAAGAAAAGAAAAAAGTAAAAGAAGAGAAATAGAAAAACGAAAAACGAAAATGAAACTGAAAAAGAAAAAGCCGGTTCAGGAACCTTCTAGAAGGTTCCCAAAACCGGAAAAAAACCGGCTGGAAACATCATAGAAGGTTCCAAAACCGGGGTCTGCTGTAACGCTAAACGGGCCGGCCCACTCGGTCGCTTCCTCGCACCTGCCCTGTGCGAAGCGCCGACTGCTTGCCGCAGTGAGCGTCAAATAGGAGTTCCCGTTAGAGCCCTGCAAGCTAACAAACCAACTAGCGGTAATGCACGTACATTTTTTTAAGACTACACATATCGCTCGCTTTCACGAGCACGTGGGCTGGCCCAGTACTGCACGTTACTTTTTTTCATACATATTGTATCTTCTAAGGATTTTCTTTATGCATATTCTACTTGGTTTTTTATTTTATTTTATTTTATTTTATGTAGTTCATGTTTATTTTTACATTTATTTTTTAACAAATAAAATTGTTGTGTATTTTAAATTTTATTCAATCTCGTTATATTTTAGCTTGAAGAGGTAAACATGATTATTTTTAAATGTGTGTGGATTTTAAAAAAGGAAATGTAAAATATATATTCATTCCATACTACAAGCACACACAATTATTGTGTATCATGATCGTATTTCTAAACTACAAACTACTAAAAAATGACAACATGTTCAACGTATTTTTATAAAATGGTTATATTTTTGCCCAATTATATGACCAACTACTGGTTTTCATATATTTAGTTTTCAAATTCGTTTTTACTTTTCCTTTTGGCTTTTCCAATTGAAAATAAATGGAAGAAAAGTCCAAAATAATTACCAATACACAATTATTGTGTATTTGAATCTTTATTACATTTCATTATATAGTTAACTTGAAGAGGTAAACAAAATTGTTTTAAAAACTTATGTGATTTTTTAAAGTACGTCCTTCACTCATGACCACAAGCACCCACAATTATTGCGTATATTCATTGTATTCTTGAAAAACATACAATTACTAAAAGCAGTGACAGCATGCATTTTTTTAACTATAATACATTTTAGAAATGTATTAAAATTATTTGATCATTTTCTACTTGTTGAACATTTTTTAAAATACACGTTGTCAATTATTTCAAAGCATGATTGTTTTTCAAAAATACATCCACAATTTTTAATACAAGCGATTTTTCAAAAAACATTTTGAATGCTTTTTTCAAATGCACAAACACTTTTTTTGGTTGTCTTAGTTAAATGTTGTGGTCCGACTCATGCTGAACTAATAAAAAGGCTACCACCCAAGACTCGGGCCCTCGACCTCACGTGTCCCAAACTAGTTGCTTACCATTTCGATCATCTCCAGAAAAGAATTTAGGTTCCAAGAGATAACAGGTGAGGTTTGGAGGCGAATCGACCACTGCTTCATCAGTTGGCCTTGATTTTTTTTCTACACTCAACATACACCATTGCACGATCCATGTGAAAGATGAGCATTTTTTGGGGGTCTGTGTGCTATATGTAAGTCATTTAGTGCATTTCTAGGAATTTAATGAATATAATTCAATTTTAAACTACATTTGAATAAAAAAGTTGGTACAAATTATTTGAGAAATCATATATGTGTTCTAGAGTCTATGTTTTGGCCCTATCCAAGAAAATGAAGAAATTCCAAACACAAGGGTGCCAAGTCTTAACCCTGAAGATGGAGTTTATTGTTTTGTAATTCTGGAAAATACAAATGAAGTCTGAAAAATATTGGCATGGTGCCCTCATATCATATAACCTCCAGAGGTTGTAGTAAAATGTTGAAAAGGTTTCACAAAATTTATGACATACACTGCACGCAAGCCGGAACATCTTTGATGAAAAAACATGGTTTCGACGAGGAACGATCTGGGTTTGATGGCAAAGTTCTAGTTGGTACCTCGTTTGACAATGAAACTTTTTCTACACTCAAAGATACACCACTAAGAATATATCTATTGTAAAGGAAACGACCGGCAATGTTTTTGACCTTACTTGATATATATGTAGGTCGAACTGGAATTCATTTCAGTTGACACGCGGAAATTCATTTTATGGAATATCCCACAAAACAACTTCCATGTAGAATCTTACATTAAAATTTTATTGTGATATACTCACTTCGCCCCGTAATATAAGAGCGTTTTTGACACTACACTAGTGTAAAAAAACGCTCTTATATTACGAGACGGAGTGAGTATATGATAATTCTTTTTTGAAGTTATTCCTTTTTTAGGTTTTCGAAGCGACCCTAAAAGGATGCCTTATTTGGTTATTTGAATAATTGAAAAAAAAATTGAATTCGTGGCCGGCCTCACTATCAACAGAGGCCCACTAGAGTTTCCAGCCAAAGTGGCGATCCAGCGTGAGGGCAAAGCTGCGTTGTGATTGGCTGATCTAAGCATCCCACGGATTGCAGATCCAAACCGTCTATTCCCCTAGGATCCAACGGCAAGGAAACCTCTTATCTTGCTTGTGTTTTCTTCTGTCCAGCACGAGACAGCCCGCTTCTCTTCCACCGGTCCTCCACCCACCGCCACCAGTCCTCCACCTTACCCATCCATGGCCACCTCCACTTCAGTAAGGAAAAGGGTGGCAACTGACGCAACCTCGCCATCCATGGCCATCCTCCCTTCTGCATCCCGCAACCACCGCGTTGGTAGCTGCCGCGACCTCTTCATCCATGATGATCTTCCCCTCTGCATCGCACAACGACCATGTGCCGCCGGGACGTTAGCCTCGTCTCACAGGCGGTGACGCCCCTGAAGGCGGACCTGTAGTGCACGTGGCACCGACGGAGTTGCTGCAGATGGTGCCCATATTGCTGCAAGGAGCGACCAGGTCCCTCGTGGCCTCGTGGGCGTGCAGAGGCTGGATGGGTCGGGCACGTTGACTACGGGGTGCGGGAGGTGCCACTTCAGCCTCCACTGACGGTGCGCTTGGTCGAGTTCTGCCGCATCGGACCGGCGGGATCCCACCAGGCCACTAGGTCTCTCTCCCCTGTTTCTTTTCATTTTCCCATCCTTTTCGTTTCTGTTTTTTAGCCATTCTTAGGGCTTCTTGACACGCAGGTAACACACATTTATGGACTCTTCATCGATGGAGACGGAGTGTCGTTTTGAAGGATGGTTCAAGGCGAGATGGTTGCAAAAATGTTGTCTCCCACGCACGGGCATTAACCCCAGTTTGCTTATGGCGAGCACCGCCGACGTTTCAGGAGCTCGAGAGTAGTTTAGGGTTCTTTAGGAGATGTTTGTAATTTTAATTTGTATTAAGTTTTATGGATCTTTTTGCTCGTGTACAGGTGTATTTCCTGGTTTGTTTATGTAACTTCATTTTATATAATTTAATGAAATGAGCATATATTTCTTTCAGGCAGAACATATTGTCTTAAAATTTCCATGGACGAAGAGAAGGGAAATGTGATAGGAGGCGGGTGTATCGCTTGCAGTGAATTGGTGGGCGTTGGACCGACCATAGTTTAATGGGACAAAATTTTAATTGGGTTGATTGCTATATGGGCTGCCACTCTTGAACCTAGTTGAAATTTGGTGGGCCATTGGGTCGATTCCTACATGGGCTGCCATGTCAAATGATGACCTGGAAAACATGTTAACGCCGTTACAAGCACGTCATTGAAGAATTCCTAGGGCAGATCCATGACGGTCGAAAACCGGCAAGGACGGTACGATGTCAAATTATGACGCGATATACATGACGGATGTCGAGTTCGTCATGAATGGGCACGCATGACATATTTCTACTGATCCATGAAGGAATAGAACCGTCATGTATTAACGGATTTCTTGTAGTCATGGTGATTATTATCGTGCGCTGAATGAGGTGATGATCAAGAACAAATACCCTCTGTCGATGATCAATGATTTGTTTGACCAGCTGCAAGGAACTAAGGTTTTCTCCAAGATTGATCTTCGATCAGGTTATCACCAGTTGAAGATCCGAGAGCAGGATATATCTAAGATAGCTTTTACTACGAGGTATGGGCTATATGAGTATACAGTTATGTCGTTTGGTTTGACTAATGCCCCTGCCTATTTCATGAGTATGATGAACAAGGTGCTCATGGAGTTTTTGGACAAGTTTGTTGTGGTGTTCATTGATGATATATTGGTCTACTCCAAGAATGAAGAAGAGCATAAGGAGCATTTGCGCTTGATTCTCGAGAAGCTCAGGGAACATCAGTTGTATGCCAAGTTCAGCAAATGTCAGTTTTGGTTGAAGGAAGTTGGTTTCTCGGACATGTTATATCAGGAGAAGGAATAGCAGTAGACCCTACCAAGGTTGCGTCTGTCACTAAGTGGTTGGCACCCACCTCAGTTGGAGAGATCAGAAGTTTTTCTTGGACTCGCAGGTTACTATCAAAGATACATTGAGAATTTTTCCAAGATTGCGAAGCCCATGGCGGAGTTATTGAAGAAGGACACCAAGTTTAAATGGAGTGAAGAGTGTGAGGCCAGTTTTCAGGAGTTGAAGAAACGATTGGTTACAGCCCCAGTGCTGATTCTCCCAGACATACGCAAGGATTTCCATGTCTATTGCGACGCTTCACGTCAGGGACTTGGAGGTATTCTCATGCAAGAAGGAAAAGTTGTTTCATATGCCTCACGACAGCTTCGACCTCATAAGTTGAATTATACCACACATGATTTGGAGTTAGCAGCTGTAGTGCATGTGCTTAAGACATGGAGAAACTTTCTCATCAAAAACCGTTGTGATGTTTACACGGATCATAAGAGTTTGAAATACATCTTCACGCAGAAGGATTTGAACCTCAGGCAAAGGAGATGGTTGGAGCTCATAAAGGAATATGACAAGAGATTGCATTATCATTCAGGAAAGGCCAATGTCGTAGCAAATGCGTTGAGCCGCAAGAGTTATGTTAACACGCTCATAACCGGAGGATTACCTAAGGAGTTAGTTGACGACCTTCGAGAGCTTCAATTGGAGATAGTTCCGAGAGGTTATGTTGCAGCATCGGAAATTCAGTCCACTTTACTGGGAAAGATCCGAGAAGCTCAGAAAGACTGACAAGGAGATTGCAGAGATAAAGGAAAGAATGAGTAAAGGAAAGGCTAAAGGTTTTCGTGAGGATGAACACGAGACTCTATGGTTTGAGGATCATATCTATGTGCCCAATGACCCCAAGATCAGGAAGTTGATTCTTCAAGATGCTCATGATTCGCCTTATTCGATTCACTCAGGCAACACCAAGATGTATCTGGATTTGAAGGAAGGTTTTTGGTGGACAGGAATGAAGAAGAATATCGCACAATATGTAGCAGTATGCGATGTATGTCAGAGAGTTAAGGCAGAACATCAGAAACCATTAGGGTTACTACAGCCTTTGCCGATACCCGAATGGAAGTGGGATAAATTAGGCATGGATTTTATCACTGGATTACCCAGGACAAATTCAGGCTATGACTCTATCTGGGTTGTAGTAGATCGCTTGACGAAGGTGTCACATCCCTAGCTTCTGGTGCTGTCTGGTGTGTGCATCATGTTTAAATTCAAATGAAATTTGAATTGAGGAATTTTCAAAAGCCTCAGGAAACCTCTAAAAAAATAACCAACAATTAAATCTTCTCAAATGTGTCAAAAAAAAATGTTCCTGTTATTCCATGGAAATATTGGTAAGAGGTAAAATTTAAACCAATATTTTTGGAGTCACAGAGATAATTATTTTGGCCATTTGAATTAATCCAATAACTATTTGCTTTGGATTTATATTTAAATATATATTAAATATGACTCCAATAATTCTGGAGGTTTGTGAGTGGCTTTGTATATATTTTAGCAAGCCACATAAAAATCTACAGAATTTATTTAAATGATTTAGTTGCTAAACTAAATCAAAACAAACTACAGAAAATAGGAAAAAATAAAAAGAACAGAGCCTACCTGGCGCCTACCTGTCCAGCCCAGCCGGCCCAGTTCCTCCCGCTGGCCCAGCCCACCGCCGCCCCCCC
>NC_041387.1:619934566-620024997 GCF_002162155.2 Triticum dicoccoides | reverse complement strand
GGAGGACGGACACCGCGACACCGCCGCGCGCGCCACCTCCACCCTGCTCGGCCACCTCCTGCTTCCTCCCTGGCCTTCCCAGCGACGCCCCGGACGACGCCACGCGCCTCCCCGACCCCCTCTCACTTCTCCCTCGCTCTCTGGATCTCCCTCCCCTCTCTGCTCCCTTCCCGAGCGGAGCCCATCACCGCCGACGCCGTTTACCGGGGCCACAGCCACCCCCTCGCTCCCACTATGCGTCCCTGAGCTCCGCCCTGACCCCGTGGAGCTACACACGCGACGCACGCGACCAGAGGAGGCCGCAGTCGACCGGAGCGCCGTCGTCTTCATCTCCGGTGCTCGAAGATCGCCGTCGTCAATTCGCCGTTGCAGAGGCTTCCCCGAGCCCACCGAGCTTCTCTCCCGACCCCTCGTGAGCCCCTGTCCATTTCCCCTCTCTCCCCGTGCCCGTCCGTGCCTTCTAACCGCCCCGACTGTCGGAGCCGACCGTTCCTCGCCGCCGGCGATGACGCAGACGGGGCTAGAGCCACCGTAGCTAACCCCCGAGCACGGCAACGTGCTCAGCACCCTTCCAGGAGCCGAGCGCGCCCACCCGTGCGACCTGCCGTGCCCTCTAGCGCCAACCCCGACCTCGCCGTGCTCCGGTCGCCGTCGCGGGCCCCGTTCCGGTGAGCTCGGGCCACCTCAGCCCCTTCCGTTTGCATAAATGGATGCGGGCGACTCCCAGCTACGCGTAGAGCCCCTCAGTCGCTGATTTGGTCGTCGAAGGAGCGTTTCCGACGCCCTCCGCCGTTGCTGGCGTTGCTGGCGACAAGCCACGGGTCAACTCCGGCGGGTTTGACCCGGGGTTTGACCCCCCTAACGTGTGGGCCCAGGCGCTGCTAGATTAGTGTTAGATTAGTTAGCGCTAATTAACCTAGCTAATTAGATAGGCCACTGACATGCGGGCCCCGCCCGGCTAACTAAGTTAGTTAGGGCTAACTAACCTGGTTAGTTGACTGGGTCACTGACCAGTGGACCCCACTGGTCAGGTTTGACCGGACTGTGCCACGTTGACCTGCTGACATCATCGTGACGTCAGTATGACGCAGTAATACTTTCTGGATTTAATTATATTCAGGAAATTCCAGAAAATGAATATAAACTTCTAAAATTCATAGAAAATTAACCGTAACTCCAAATTAAATAATTTATATATGAAAAATTATCAGAAAAATTCAAGGAATCCATCTGTACCATTTTCATGCATGTTAGAACAACTTATAGCTGCTGTTTAGCACAAATCAAATAAAGGGCATTTAAATAATCACATATGGAGTTTGAATTTGAATCTTGTATTCAAACCAACTTCATTTAATCTGTTGCTAGTTGCATTGGTTCAAAACACATTCATTTTGCCATGTCATGATCATGCATCATATTGTGCATTGCATTGATTGTGTTCCCTTCTGTGTTGCCGGTATTTGTCCCCTCTCGATAGACGTGATACCGATGATGTGATCGTTGACACTGATGAAGACTCAATGTTATCTTCAAAAGTGCCAGGCAAGCAAAACCCCCTTGTTCATTCCGATACAATCCCACTCTCTCGCTCCTGCTCTCTTTTACTGCATTAGGACAACACCGATTCAACTGTTACATGCTGCGGTAGTTGAACCCCTTTATCCTCTGCATGACCTGTCATTGCCACAGTAAATAGATGAAACCCACTAGCATGAGTAGGAGTTGTTTGAGCCCTGATGTGCCTACTCATTCATGTTTGTTTGTCATGCCTGCTATTGCTTAGAGTTGAGTCAGGTCTGATTCATCGGGGATGAATCAGAGGCGTGTGAACCTGTCCTACTGTGTGTGAGCTAAGTGTGTGAACACGATTTGGTAAAGGTAGCGGTGAGAGGCCATGTAGGAGTACATGGTGGGTTGTCTCATTGCAGCCGTCCTCAGGAACTGAGTTCTGTGTTTGTGATCCATGATTCAGCTACTACCACGCATTGGGCCCGAAACCAATGGACCCTCTCGGCTTCTTGATCACCCTTGTCCTCTGTCCAGGAGTTGCAAGTAGTTTCTGGTGTTTGTAGTATGCTGGAGGCCGTGCGCAGCGCTGACCGTAGGGGTGGGCTGTGATGCGGTAGGCACGTGGCACGGTGTACCGGGCGCCCGATTGGTGTCTTGGGAACCCTGTTCACATCGTTTGGGGCTGTGAGCGAAACTCCGGCCGGATCTCCTCATGGATGGAACCCGAATAGGCGATAAACCTGGACTAGAGACTCGAGTGTTTGGGCAGGCCGTGGCCGACACCCACGTTGGGCTTCCGCTTGAAGGTTGCCGAGTACATGTCGTGTAAACGGCGGTAAGTGGTGAGAGCGTGTGTGAAGAAGTACACCCCTGCAGGGTTAACATCATCTATTCGAATAGCCGTGTCCGCGGAAAAGGACTTCTGGGTTGCTTATATCAGTTCATAGACAAGTGAAAGTGGATACTCTAAAATACGCAAGATAAGCGTGAGTGCTATGAATGGCGTTCTCGTAGGGAGACGGGAGCGGATCCATAGTGGTGTATTGATATGGTGAATATGTGGACTCGTGTGCGCCACCTCAAAAGAGTTACTCGCAGTCGTAGTTCAGGATAGCCACCGACTCAAAGCTGGCTTGCTGCAGTTAAACCCCACCATCCCCTTTGTTGATAATGATGCATATGTAGATAGTTCTGATGTAAGTCTTGCTGGGTACATTTGTACTCACGTTTGCCTATTTTATGTTTTTGCAGAGAGACTTCGGTCTCACTAGTAGTTTCGCGTGGACTTCGACGTTTAGCTTGTTACCTCAGCTACGATCTTGTGCCTCGGCAGGATTTGGTAGATAGTCAGGCTTCTCAGCCTTTTTCATTTATAGATGTCTGTACTCAGACATGATAGCTTCCGCTTGTGCTTGATTTGTATGCTCTGAATGTTGGGTCATGAGACCCATGTTTGTAATATCTCGCTCCTCGGAGCCTATTGAATAGATTACTTGAGTCATAGAGTCATGTTGTGATGCCATGTTGTATTTGCACATATTGAGCATATTGTGTGTATGTTATTGAAATGCTTGGTATGTGTGGGATCTGACCATCTAGTTGTTTATCTTTAGTAGCCTCTCTTACGGGGAAATGTCTCCTAGTGTTTCCACCGAGCCATGGTAGCTTGCTACTGCTCCGGAACACTTAGGCTGGCCGGCATGTGTCCTTCTTCGTTCCTGTGTCTGTCCCTTCGGGGAAATGTCACGCGGTGAATACCGGAGTCCTGTTAGCCCGCTACAGCCCGGTTCACCGGAGTCCTGCTAGCCCAGTGCTACAGCCTGGATTCACTCGCTGATGACCGACACGTTCGATGCTGGGTCATGGATGCCTGTCCCTGTAAGTCTGTGCCGCTTTGGGTTTACGACTAGCCATGTCAGCCCGGGCTCCTTATCATATGGATGCTAGCGACACTGTCATATACGTGTGCCAAAAGGCGCAAATGGTCCCCGGGCAAAGGTAAGGCGACACCCGTGGGAATACCGTGCGTGAGGCCGCAAAGTGATATGAGGTGTTACATGCTAGATCGATGTGGCATTGAGTCGGGGTCCTGACAGCGTTGGTATCAGAGCTTGACTGCCTGTAGGATTACCAAGCCAAACTGGTCGAAGTTGAGTCTAGAAATTCTTTAGTTATATAAGGGAATTGATTGTGGGATGGAACGTAAGGCTCTTTTTACTCCTTATACCTCATGCCCTTCTGATCTGAGTCATCTTATCTTTCCTGCGGGGATTAAGAACTAGGCTATCTCTTCTTTCTATTAGGATCACGTGTTACTAATCAGTAGACTTATAAGATTGTTGGATTTAAGTCTCAGTTCAGTTCCTACTACTTCCGTATGTTAATTGTTGATCTCGGAACCTTGATATTGTGCTTCTGAGTGGTTATGCCACCATTTTTGTGATTGTCTCAAATCTTTCTGAGCATTTACAGCCGTTATGCTGTCCGAGTCATCCCAGGTTTCTAAGTAGTCTGATGCACTTGCAAATTCCTTCCTTCCGTTTCAATGTTCCTTTGGGCCAGATTAACCACACTAATCAGTAAGTTGAGGTACTCTGTTACCTTGACATATATGTTGGAGATATTATTATGACCCTAGGTGTCTTAGGGGATCACCTAGTAATCTAGCAATGTTTTGTGATCCCAGTGTGATGATTCTGGCTTTTATTCTCGAAAGCATCCCGTGATGCCACTTAGTAGTAGGTATTCTACTCCTTGGGTTCTTGAACCCGAGATTCACTCTACCTACTTCATGTTGATAGTAATTGCTAGTGCCTTTAGGATATTAGTAACCTTTGCGATAGTCCTTGAAGTCCGTGGTATCTTCTTCTTCCAAATACCATGAACTACTTATGGCAGAAGTTCCTCGTTGAACTAAAATATCACAACAGGATTATTCTTGAGGAGTTCTCCATTCATAAATCGTGACTCTGCCAGTTCTACTTTTCTGCATGGGTTATCCGGAAGAAATATGTTGAACTTGGTTCGACATACTAATTTATGCATCCACAACTCAGAAAATTATATGTTCCTTTGAGTTGTTCTCTTTAGTTGCATTATGACCCTCGTCTATCAATTGATACCAAGGGTATGCATGCATTCGTTTATGGATGCCTATTACCCTTGTGGTACGTCAAGCCATTCTGTCCTGAATGACTTGGAGAAACAAACTCCAGTACCTCATCCATATCTAGGATTGGGTCAAAGTAGTTGTGTTCCGCAGATCAAGTTACAATCCAGCTTTTGGTTCTGCTCTACCTTGGAGTATTACATATTTTATATCGAGATTGTTATAGGAATTGCACACCATCCCATGAACTCTTGGTACAGTGACACTTCTTGCCATCACTGTTCATTCCTCGGCCCTCGTGTTGATGCAACCGGAATACCGACAACTGAATTGTGATGTGTGAAATCAATACTGCTAGCAACTCTGTTGCTTGGTAGTTAAAGGATAATAATTTCATTCTTAGTATGTTGGTTTTCGAATCATCCTTCTAAGACTGATCGTGCTACCTAGTCCTTATTTCGGTGCACCCTTCGATTGATGAGTTAGGATCTTGTCAAGTCCTCACTCATTTGATCATATCGTCTTGCCCTCAAAAGCAAGATTGTTCTCGAGCTTAGTAACATACCGGTGGTTCGTGACTTTCCAAATATCTTCTTGGAGGTGTTACCGGGTTGTCACCTGACCGCTATGTTGAGTTCATGATCAAGTTGGTTTCTTGTGAACCACCTTCTCTCCAAGAATCGGTGTTAGATATCCCTGAGCTAGTTGGTTAAGCTAGACAACAACTTGGAGAGTTGGAAGATAAAAGCTTGTCTGACTTAGTTCGTTCCAAAGGGATATTCTTGTGTAGTGTGTGTTGAAGAAAGATGATATCTTCATCGATTGGTCCTTGTGATCAGTTGCTGGACCTATTGTCTTATCAATCCTTTGATTTTAGTGTGGGCTATCGTCAAATCAAATCAGTACCAACGATGCTCGTAATGTTGTCTTATTCGTGGTTGATCCCTCGAGCACACACCATTATATCTTTTGGGTCTGACCAATGCTATCACTTGTTCACTTAACTATGGAATTCCTTTTAAAAGGAAACCCAGATGAATTGTTGTTGTGCCCATTGACAACATCCTTGTCTTCTCCATAATTTTGCTGAACATTAAGCTAGTGTTGGAAACTTTTGAAAGCATTTGTTCATGCTAGCTCATGAAGCATATGTTTGGATGAAGGTAGTGACTTCCTTTAATTCATGTGCATCTGATGCAAGTTGCCGCCGTGGATTCGAGAAAGTCAATGTTGCTTTCTTTGGAATCATTCCAAATCAGTCATGCACACGTGCGAAGAATGCTGTGGGTTGAAGACTTGCAATCTTCAATCTATATGTATCCCTAGCACACCAAGCCACTGATTGATTTGTTCAAGGAGAAGGAGTTCCTTCATAAGAGCTAATCCGGACTTATGAAAGAACTTCGATACCCTCGTTGATGGTTCCCCCTCCTGAACTCGGTAGTGTTTTATTATAAGACTACCACGTGGTCATGCTTGTCTGGGACAACGTGTTCACATGTTTGTAGCAGAACCAGCTCATGTTTTGGAGCTTGCTATCGTAGTTCATCTCCCGAGAATCCCGCAACGTCATCTCGTCGATTTGTGTTGCAAACTTTCATTTTTCTTCCTAAGACTCGATGAGCCTGGAATATCCTAACACCAACCAGAGCTGAATCTCAGGCAGATATGATGGTTGGAACATTTCCCTAAGAACTATAATATTGGTCTCTCGATAACCGGTAAGGTGGATGTCGTGGCCAACACACCCATCCGGTAGACCTATTATTATAGTATCTTGTCTGAGGAAGTTGGCCACCCCCCCCATAGGGATTTCGTAGGATTTACTCCCTAGTTGCCCCTATGGATTTTTGTGTTCCCGAAGTCCGACCTTTTACTTGATGTTTTAGATATCAAACCATATCTATGAATGGGTTATACTAGCACATCAAGGAGAACATTAGAAGCGGAGTGCTAAATGTCTCTCGGTCGATCATCCAGATTTTATTTGCTTGGCCTTGCTAAGGTGAAATATGAGAAAGTGTTATCCTCCTTCGCATCTGCATCGTCCATCGCTATTCATCATGGTAGTATGTTGTGTTGTCAGCACCCTTGACGCGGTTGTTGATAAAACCTTGATGATTGTGGAAATGCTCAAGTTCTTGAGAGCACGCACAAGCGCTACGTCTTATCATCGGCACTAGCTGGGATTGCCCCAGATTTCCTCGGTTATGCTATAACCACTCCAACAGTGAATTCACTCTCTATTGTTGGGTTCTTCCCCAGTTACCAGAATCATTCCCAGCATTTGCATTTTGTTCCCAGCTTGCACCGCCAATGTGCCATTCTACCATGGGTCTCTTCCATTTTCGGTGATAAGCAAAATTCATCCATTACGTTGTCTTCAACAAGGTAATCCACATCATCCAAGTTTGAGTATGCCATTCTACCGAACCCCTCTAAATGATCGATTATGATTTGCCTTAAGCTGGTATAAAGAGTTTCAATGATCTCTGAATCAAAGGTAATTCTTTTGTCACTTAAGGGGAGATATTTACGAGTCACGGTTCCGAAGGTGTCTCGTTGTGGTATCATGGCAACTCAACTCCTCGCTACGTTGACAACCGATTACCACCTTCTTAAATGTGGAATTGTTGTCCACCTAGTGAACCTTCGTCATCCGTTTCTTTCCACCCCTCTTGATGTGTATCTCGTGTCTCAACCCGAGAGATGGTCCTATGTCTCATTCCGTGAGTTGTTCGATCTTCAAGAAGATCGACCCTTCTAGAGTCTCCTTCTTCCCTCCATGTCATGTTGGCAGGATTTCTCAGAACAAGACATCAAGACAATGATGGTGAATGAATCAACGTTCAACTAAAGTGCACCCTGGATCGTGAAGATTATACTAGTTTGTGTTTCCCCTTCACCTTACCCTACGCTTGAATCTCGAGACGAGATTCTTGTTTAGTGGGGGTGAGTTGTCACATCCCTAGCTTCTGGTGCTGTCTGGTGTGTGCATCATGTTTAAATTCAAATGAAATTTGAATTGAGGAATTTTCAAAAGCCTCAGGAAACCTCTAAAAAAATAACCAACAATTAAATCTTCTCAAATGTGTCAAAAAAAATGTTCCTGTTATTCCATGGAAATATTGGTAAGAGGTAAAATTTAAACCAATATTTTTGGAGTCACAGAGATAATTATTTTGGCCATTTGAATTAATCCAATAACTATTTGCTTTGGATTTATATTTAAATATATATTAAATATGACTCCAATAATTCTGGAGGTTTGTGAGTGGCTTTGTATATATTTTAGCAAGCCACATAAAAATCTACAGAATTTATTTAAATGATTTAGTTGCTAAACTAAATCAAAACAAACTACAGAAAATAGGAAAAAATAAAAAGAACAGAGCCTACCTGGCGCCTACCTGTCCAGCCCAGCCGGCCCAGTTCCTCCCGCTGGCCCAGCCCACCGCCGCCCCCCCTCCCCTGTCGTCTTCCTCCTTGCCAGGAGGACGGACACCGCGACACCGCCGCGCGCGCCACCTCCACCCTGCTCGGCCACCTCCTACTTCCTCCCTGGCCTTCCCAGCGACGCCCCGGACGACGCCACGTGCCTCCCCGACCCCCTCTCACTTCTCCCTCGCTCTCTGGATCTCCCTCCCCTCTCTGCTCCCTTCCCGAGCGGAGCCCATCGCCGCCGACGCCGTTTACCGGGGCCACAGCCACCCCCTCGCTCCCACTATGCGTCCCTGAGCTCCGCCCTGACCCCGTGGAGCTACACACGCGACGCACGCGACCAGAGGAGGCCGCAGTCGACCGGAGCGCCGTCGTCTTCATCTCCGGTGCTCGGAGATCGCCGTCGTCAATTCGCCGTTGCAGAGGCTTCCCCGAGCCCACCGAGCTTCTCTCCCGACCCCTCGTGAGCCCCTGTCCATTTCCCCTCTCTCCCCGTGCCCGTCCGTGCCTTCTAACCGCCCCGACTGTCGGAGCCGACCGTTCCTCGCCGCCGGCGATGACGCAGACGGGGCTAGAGCCACCGTAGCTAACCCCCGAGCACGGCAACGTGCTCAGCACCCTTCCAGGAGCCGAGCGCGCCCACCCGTGCGACCTGCCGTGCCCTCTAGCGCCAACCCCGACCTCGCCGTGCTCCGGTCGCCGCCGCGGGCCCCGTTCCGGTGAGCTCGGGCCACCTCAGCCCCTTCCGTTTGCATAAATGGATGCGGGCGACTCCCAGCTACGCGTAGAGCCCCTCAGTCGCCGATTTGGTCGTCGAAGGAGCGTTTCCGACGCCCTCCGCCGTTGCTGGCGTCGCCGGCGACAAGCCACGGGTCAACTCCGGTGGGTTTGACCCGGGGTTTGACCCCCCTGACGTGTGGGCCCAGGCGCTGCTAGATTAGTGTTAGATTAGTTAGCGCTAATTAACCTAGCTAATTAGATAGGCCACTGACATGCGGGCCCCGCCCAGCTAACTAAGTTAGTTAGGGCTAACTAACCTCGTTAGTTGACTGGGTCACTGACCAGTGGACCCCACTGGTCAGGTTTGACCGGACTGTGCCACGTTGACCTGCTGACGTCATCGTGACGTCAGTATGACGCAGTAATACTTTCTGGATTTAATTATATTCAGGAAATTCCGGAAAATGAATATAAACTTCTAAAATTCATAGAAAATTAACCGTAACTCCAAATTAAATAATTTATATATGAAAAATTATCAGAAAAATTCAAGGAATCCATCTGAACCATTTTCATGCATGTTAGAACAACTTATAGCTGCTGTTTAGCACAAATCAAATAAAGGGCATTTAAATAATCACATATGGAGTTTGAATTTGAATCTTGTATTCAAACCAACTTCATTTAATCTGTTGCTAGTTGCATTGGTTCAAAACACATTCATTTTGCCATGTCATGATCATGCATCATATTGTGCATTGCATTGATTGTGTTCCCTTCTGTGTTGCCGGTATTTGTCCCCTCTCGATAGACTTGATACCGATGATGTGATCGTTGACACTGATGAAGACTCAATGTTATCTTCAAAAGTGCCAGGCAAGCAAAACCCCCTTGTTCATTCCGATACAATCCTACTCTCTCGCTCCTGCTCTCTTTTACTGCATTAGGACAACACCGATTCATCTGTTACTTGCTGCGGTAGCTGAACCCCTTTGTCCTTTGCATGACCTGTCATTGCCACAGTAAATAGATGAAACCCACTAGCATGAGTAGGAGTTGTTTGAGCCCTGATGTGCCTACTCATTCATGTTTGTTTGTCATGCCTGCTATTGCTTAGAGTTGAGTCAGGTCTGATTCATCGGGGATGAATCAGAGGCGTGTGAACCTGTCCTACTGTGTGTGAGCTAAGTGTGTGAACACGATTTGGTAAAGGTAGCGGTGAGAGGCCATGTAGGAGTACATGGTGGGTTGTCTCATTGCAGCCGTCCTCAGGAACTGAGTTCTGTGTTTGTGATCCATGATTCAGCTACTACCACGCATTGGGCCCGAAACCAATGGACCCTCTCGGCTTCTTGATCACCCTTGTCCTCTGTCCAGGAGTTGCAAGTAGTTTCTGGTGTTTGTAGTATGCTGGAGGCCGTGCGCAGCGCTGACCGTAGGGGTGGGCTATGATGCGGTAGGCACGTGGCCGGGTAAACCGGGCACCCGTTTGGTGTCACGGAACCCTGTACACATCGTTTGGGGCTGTGAGCGAAACTCCGGCCGGATCTCCTCATGGATGGAACCCGAATAGGCGATAAACCTGGACTAGAGACTTGAGTGTTTAGGCAGGTCGTGGCCGACACCCACGTTGGGCTTCCGCTTGAAGGTTGCCGAGTACATGTCGTGTAAACGGCGGTAAGTGGTGAGAGCGTGTGTGAAGAAGTACACCCCTGCAGGGTTAACCTAATCTATTCGAATAGCCGTGTCCGCGGAAAAGGACTTCTGGGTTGCTTATATCAGTTCATAGACAAGTGAAAGTGGATACTCTAAAATACGCAAGATAAGCGTGAGTGCTATGGATGGCGTTCTCGTAGGGAGACGGGAGCGGATCCATAGTGGTGTATTGATATGGTGAATATGTGGACTCGTGTGCGCCACCTCAAAAAAGTTACTCGCAGTCGTATTTCAGGATAGCCACCGAGTCAAAGCTGGCTTGCTGCAGTTAAACCCCACCATCCCTTTGTTGATAATGATGCATATGTAGATAGTTCTGATGTAAGTCTTGCTGGGTACATTTGTACTCACGTTTGCCTATTTTATGTTTTTGCAGAGAGACTTCAGTCTCACTAGTATTTCCGCGTGGTCTTCGACGTTTAGCTTGTTACCTCAGCTACGATCTTGTGCCTCGGCAGGATTTGGTAGATAGTCAGGCTTCTCAGCCTTTTTCATTTATAGATGTCTGTACTTAGACATGATAGCTTCCGCTTGTGCTTGATTTGTATGCTCTGAATGTTGGGTCATGAGACCCATGTTTGTAATATCTCGCTCCTCGGAGCCTATTGAATAGATTACTTGAGTCATAGAGTCATGTTGTGATGCCATGTTGTATTTGCACATATCGAGCATATTGTGTGTATGTTATTGAAATGCTTGGTATGTGTGGGATCTGACCATCTAGTTGTTTATCTTTAGTAGCCTTTCTTACGGGGAAATGTCTCCTAGTGTTTCCACCGAGCCATGGTAGCTTGCTACTGCTCCGGAACACTTAGGCTGGCCGGCATGTGTCCTTCTTCGTTCCTGTGTCTGTCCCTTCGGGGAAATGTCACGCGGTGAATACCGGAGTCCTGTTAGCCCGCTACAGCCCGGTTCACCGGAGTCCTGCTAGCCCAGTGCTACAGCCTGGATTCACTCGCTGATGACCGACACGTTCGATGCTGGGTCATGGATGCCTGTCCCTATAAGTCTGTGCCGCTTTGGGTTTACGACTAGCCATGTCAGCCCGGGCTCCTTATCATATGGATGCTAGCGACACTGTCATATACGTGTGCCAAAAGGCGCAAACGGTCCCCGGGCAAAGGTAAGGCGACACCCGTGGGAATACCGTGCGTGAGGCCGCAAAGTGATATGAGGTGTTACATGCTAGATCGATGTGGCATTGAGTCGGGGTCCTGACAGAAGGTAGCCTATTTCATCCCTGTGAACACAACTTACATGAGTGCTAAGTTGGCGAAGATATACATTACCAGGATCGTATGTCTGCATGGAGTTCCGAGGACCATCGTATTAGATAGAGGAACATAGTTTACTTCATAGTTTTGGAATCAGTTGCACGAAACTTTGGGTACCAAGCTATAATTTAGTACAACCATTCGAAGCCTTGTAAGGAAGGAGGTGCAGGACACCACTATCGTGGGATGAAGTTGGAGATAGACAATTATTCAGACCAGACTTAATCAGAGATTCTGAGGAGAAGGTTAAGTTGATTTGGGATAGACTCAAAGTAGCCCAGTCCAGGCAGAAGAGTTATGTAGATACTAAACGCAAGGAGGTAGCTTACGAAGTTGGAGACAGAGTATATCTTCGTGTGTCCCCACTTAGAGGAGTTAAACGATTTGGAGTCAAAGGTAAGCTAGCACCACGTTTTGTGGGACCATATAGAGTTTTGGAACGTATGGGAGAAGTTGCTTACAAGTTGGAATTACCCGAAGGATTGTCTGGAGTTCATGATGTGTTTCACGTTTTCCAGTGAAGAAGTGTCACACAAAGATGGCTGACATCCCTCTGAGAGATAGAGTGCCACTGTAAGCGATTCAGTTGGATAGTGATCTGACCTATGAAGAGAAGCCAGTTAAGATTCTTGAGTTTTCCAATCGAGTTACTCACATCAAGGTTATCAAGTTTTGCAAAGTTCAGTGGAGCCACCATACCAAGGAGGAAGCCACCTAGGAGCGAGAAGAAGACCTCCACAAGGACCACCCAGACCTTTTTGCTGACCAACCCGAATCTCGAGGGCGAGATTCATCTTAAGGGGGGTAGGTTTGTAACATCCCAATTTTAAATTTGGATGTTATACATAGATCATTATTATGTATTCATATTTTATTTGCATTTTGGATTTTATTTGGTTGTGATCCAGAAATCTTAAGCAACTCAAGGATCCAAGGAGAGAGTTGGAGATTTCATTTAAATTTCATTTTTGAATTTATTTCAAATTTGAAAAGTGGATCAATTTGATTTCAACAAATTCTTTCCAATTATTTCAGATAATAAAAATAATGAGAGAAGATAAACTTACTTCTTCAAAATAGAGGAGAAATGTTGGAAAAGAAATTTTGAAGTCAAATTAATTTATTTGATTTTTATTTATTATTTTATTCGGTTGAATTAGAGAAAAACATGCATTTTTAAAAATTGCAATTAGTCCAGAAAAATGTTCACTTTGTCCCAAATATTAGGCAGGGATGGTGAAAATTATTTCTGGATTTTTTAGAACTTTTATTTTTATTTTATTAGGATTTTTCGACGCGGCACTATTTTTTTAAAAAAGTCGCGCGCCGAACTGGGCCGACCCAGCTAAGAGCCAGGCCGAAGCCCAGCCACCAAACTGCCTCGTAATCGTAGTCCTCCCGGACTCCAATGAAGTCCGGATCGGAGCTGCATCGCCGTCGCCTCCTCCCTAAGTCGGGATCGCCCCCCGAGGCCTTTATAAGCTGCCACCATCCCTCTCGCTCCCCAACTCGCAGCAGCAGCAGCCCTCGCCTAAAGCCGCCACCTGTAGTCGCCGCACGTGCCGCTGTTTTGCGCCATCGCCGCCGCTTGCCGCTGCTGCAGCTGCCGAGTCGCGCCGACGCTGTTGTCGTCGCTGCCGTCGCCCGTGCCGCCGCCTACGCCTCGCCTCGCCAGAGCCGCCACCCCGCCCGACGCTACCGATCCCGCCGTTGACCCGAGCCGCCGCCGTCAAAACCGGTAAAAACCGATTGGTTTTTCCCTCGGTTTAGTTTTGGTTTTTTAGTTTCGGTTTATTAGGTTAGATCAGTTTATTTTATTAGATCTGTTAAATAGCGAATGTTCACCCATTAAATCTGTTAACAAACGAATTCATTCATTAGTTTCTGTTAGCGGACGTTTGTCCGATAGACTTTTTTCTTTTTCTGTTTATTTTCGCCAGGGACCTATCCGCCAATATTTTTATCGCGATTTAGCCCCTGATGTTAGAACTAGCGTAACTTTTAGATCCTTTATCCAAATTAGATGAAACCAATGCCTAGATCTTCGTAACTATCTCTTCTTTCCAGTTAACCAACTTGAGCATGATTTTGACAATTTAAAATTTGAGTTTAATTCAGATTAGTATTCAATCTTGTTTTGTTTGTATCTGAGTTTCGTAACCCTGTTTGAGTTGATTCTTTTTGCAAATCGTAGCTAATCACATGTACCTACTATTAAGATCCAATCCATATAAAAATTATGCTGTTAGATTTTGTTTTCTGTTTAGGTTAGCTATATGCTTGTTTCAAGTTTTATTTGGATCTTTTCTCGATTTCTCTTTGCATCGTTTTCTTGATTGCTTATGTATGCTATTGTTTGTCTACGCTAGATTTTCCGAAGTGCGAAGCTTGTTACTAGGAATCCCTAGAGTTTGCAGATTGTCAGCAAGGCAAGTTACACGTTGATCATACTCTTTTATACCCAGTTTTTACTGTGCATTAGTTTTGCCCCTCAAACATTTGCATGAGTAGGATTGGGAAGCATTGTGGTTCGGTTGTAGTACTTGAGGTAGGAACCTATTTGAAGGAAATATGCCCTAGAGGCAATAATAGGTTATATTTTATTTCCTTAATTCATGATAAATGTTTATTATTCATGCTAGAATTGTATTAATCGGAAACTTAGTACATGTGTGAATACACAGACAAAATCTATAGTCCCTAGTATGCCACTACTTGACTAGCTCGTTTATCAAAGATGGGTATGCTTCCTAGCCATAAACATGTGTTGTCATTTGATGAACGGGATCACATCATTAGGAGAATGATGTGACGGACATGACCCATCCGTTTGCTTAGCATTATGATCGTGTCAGTTTCATTGCTACTGCTTTCTTCATCAGTTATACACGTTCCTCGCACTATGAGATTATGAAACTCCCAAATACCGGAGGAACACTTTGTGTGCTACCAAACGTCACAATGTAAATGGGTGATTATAAAGGTGCTCTACAGGTGTCTCCGAAGGTGTTTGTTGGGTTGGCATAGATCGAGATTAGGATTTGTCACTCCGTGTTTCAGAGAGGTATCTTTGGGCCCTCTCGGTAATACTCATCACTATAAGCCTTGCAAGCATTGTGACTAATGAGTTAGTTGCGGGATGAAGTATTATGGAACGAGTAAAGAGACTTGCCCGTAACAAGATTGAACAAGGTATTGAGATACCGACGATTGAATCTCGGGCAAGTAACATACCAATGACAAAGGGAACAACGTATGTTGTTATGCGGTTTGACCGATAAAGATCTTCGTAGAATATGTGAGAGCCGATATGAGCATCCAGGTTCCACTATTGGTTTTTGACAGGAGACGTGTCTCGGTCATGTCTACATAGTTCTCGAACCCGTAGGGTCTGCACACTTAAAGTTCGATGACGATTATATTATGAGTTTATGTGTTTTGATGTACCGAAGATAGTTTGGAGTCCCGGATGAGATCGGGGACATGACGAGGAGTCTCGAATTGGCCGAGACGTAAAGATCGATATATTGAACGACTATATTCGGACACTAGAAGTGTTCCAGAGAAGTTTCGGATAAAACCAGAGTATCGGGAGGTTACCGGAACCCCCCGGAGAGTGTATGGGCCTTATTGGGCCTTAATGGGAGAGAGGAGGAGGCGTCTAGGTGGAGGGCGCCCCCCAAGCCCAATCCGAATTGGGTGGGGGGCCGGCCCCCCTTTCCTTCTCCCTCTCTCCTCCTTCCTTCCTCTCCTACTCCAACTTGGGAAGGGGGAATCCTACTTCCGCTGGGAGTAGGACTGCCCCCTTGGGCGCGCCATAGAGGACCGGCCCTCCCCCTCCTCCACTCCTTTATATATGGGCGAGGGGGAACCACTTAGACACACAAGTTGACATTGTTTAACATTGTGCGGTGCCCCCCTCCACTGTTACACACCTTGGTCATATCGTTGTAGTGCTTAGGCGAAGCCCTGCGCCGATAACTTCATCATCACCGTCACCACGCCGTCGTGCTGACGAAACTCTCCCTCGGCCTCAACTGGATCAAGAGTACGAGGGACGTCTCCGAGCAGAACGTGTGCTGAACGCGGAGGTGCCATACATTCGGTGCTTGGATCGGTTGGATCGCGAAGACGTTCGACTACATCAACCGCGTTAACTAAACGCTTCCGCTATCGGTCTATGAGGTTACGTGGACACACTCTCCCCTCTTGTTGCTATGCATCACATAGATAGATCTGCGTGATCATAGGATTTTTTTTAAATTACCGCGTTCCCCAATAGTGGCATCCAAGCCAGGTCTATGCGTAGATGTTATATGCACGAGTAGAACACAAAGAGTTGTGGGCGATAATAGTCATACTGCTTACCAGCATGTCATACTTTGATTTGGCAGTATTGTTGGATGAAGCGTCTCAGACCGACATTACGCGTACGCTTACGCGAGACTGGTTCTACCAACGTGCTTTGCACATAGGTGGCTAGTGAGTGCCTGTTTCTCCAACTTTAGTTGAATCGAGTGTGGCTACGCCCGGTCCTTGTTGAAGGTTAAAACAGCACACTTGACGGAAAATCATTGTGGTTTTGATGCGTAGGTAAGAACGGTTCTTACTAGAAGCCCGTAGTAGCCATGTAAAACTTGCAACAACAAAGTAGAGAACGTCTAACTTGTTTTTGTAGGGCTTGCTGTGATGTGATATGGTCAAGCATGATGTGATATAAATTGTTGTATGAGATGATCATGTTTTGTAACAAAGTTATCGGCAACTGGCATGAGCCATATGGTTGTCGCTTTATTGTATGCAATGCAATCGCCATGTAATTGTTTTCCTTTATCACTAAGTAGTAGCGTTAGTCGTAGTAACAATACGTGGCGAAACGACAAAGATGCTATGATGGAGATCAAGGTGTTGCGCTGGTGACGTTGGAGATCATAAAAATTCTTCGGTGATGGAGATCATGAGCACAAAATGATGATGACCACATCATGTCACATATTTTGATTGCATGTGATGTTTATCCTTTATGCATCTTATTTTGCTTAGAACGCTGGTAGCAATATAAGATGATCCCTTACTAAATTTCAAGGTACAAGTGTTCTCCTTGAGTATGCATCATTGCTACAGTTCATCGTGCCGAGACACCAAGTGATGATCGGGTGTGATAAGCTCTCCATTCACATACAACAAGTGCAAGCCAGTTTTGCACACGTAGAATACTCGGGTTAAACTTGACGAACATAGCATATGCAGATATGGGCTCGGAACACTGAGACCGAAAGGTCGAACATGAATCATATAGTAGATATGATCAACATAGTGATGTTCACCACTGAAAACTACTCCATCTCATGTGATGATAGGACATGATTTAGTTGATTTGGATCATGTGATCACTTAGATGATTAGAGGGATGTCTATCTAAGTGGAAGTTCTTAATTAATATGATTAGTTGAACTTTAATTTATCATGAACTTAGTACTTGATAGTATTTTGCATGTCTATGTTGTTCTAGATCAATGGCCCGTGCTACCGTTCCTTTGAATTTTAATGTGTTCCTAGAGAAAGCTAAGTTAAAAGATGATGGCAGCAACTACACAGACTTGGTCCATAACTTGAGGATTATCCTCATTGTTGCACAGAATAATTACGTCCTAGAAGCACCGTTAGGTGTACCACCCGCACCCTGAACTGCAGACATTGTGAATTCCTGGCAGATGCATGTTGATGACTACTCGATAGTTCAGTGTGCCATGCTTTATAGCTTAGAACCGGGACTTCAACGATATTTTGAACGTCATGGAGCATATGAGATGTTCCAGGAGTTGAAGTTAATATTTCAAGCAAATGCCCAGATTGAGAGATATGAAGTCACCAATAAGTTCTACAGCTGCAAAATGGAGGAGAATAGTTCTGTCAGTGAACATATACTCAGAATGTCTGGGTACCACAACCACTTGACTCAACTGGGAGTTAATATTCCTGATGATAGTGTCATTGACAGAGTTCTTCAATCAATGCCACCAAGCTATAAAGGCTTCTTGATGAACTATAATATGCAAGGGATGGATAAGACAATTCCCGAGCTCTTCGCGATGCTAAAGGCCGCAGAGGTAGAAATCAAAAAGGAGCATCAAGTGTTGATGGTCAATAAGACCACTAATTTCAAGAAAAAGGGCAAAGGGAAGAAAGGGAACTTCAAGAAGAACGGCAAAAGGGTTGCTGCTCAAGAGAAGAAACCCAAGTCTGGACCTAAGCCTGAAACTGAGTGCTTCTAATGCAAAGGGACTGGTCACTGGAAGCGGAACTGCCCAAAGTATTTGGCGGATAAGAAGGATGGCAAAGTGAAAGGTATATTTGATATACATGTTATTGATGTGTACTTAACTAATGCTCGCAGTAGCACCTGGGTATTTGATACTGGTTCTGTTGCTCATATTTACAACTCAAAATAGGGGCTATGGATTAAGCGAAGATTGTCTAAGGACGAGGTGACGATACGTGTAGGAAATGGTTCCAAAGTCGATGTGATTGCGGTGGCATGCTACCTCTACATCTACCATCGGGATTAGTTTTAGACCTGAATAATTGTTATTTGGTGCCAGCGTTAAGCATGAACATTATATATAGATCTTGTTTAATGCGAGACGGTTATTCATTTAAATCAGAGAATAATGGTTGTTCTATTTACTCATATGGTCATGCACCCCTGCTGAGTGGTCTATTTTTGTTGAATCTCGATAGTAGTGATACACATATTCATAGTGTTGAAGCCAAAAGATTGAAGTTTAATAATGATAGTGCAACTTATTTGTGGCACTGCCATTTGGGTCATATCTGTATAAAGCGCATGAAGAAACTCCATACAGATGGACTTTTGGAATCACTTGATTATGAATCACTTGCTGCTTGTGAACCGTGCCTTATGGGCAAGATGACTAAAACTCCGTTCTCCAGAACAATGGAATGAGCTACTGACTTATTGGAAATAATACATACCAATGTGTGCGGTCCAATGAGTGTTGATGCTCGTGGTGGGTATCATTATTTTCTTACCTTCACAGATGATTTGAGCAGATATTGTTGTATCTACTTAATGAAGCATAAGTCGCAAACATTTGAGAAGTTCAAAGAATTTCAGAGTGAAGTGGAAAATCATAACAAGAAAATAAAGTTTCTACGATCTTATCATGGAGGAGAATATTTGAGTTACGAGTTTGGTCTTCATTTGCAACAACATAGGATAGTTTCACAATTAACGCCACCTGGAACACCACAGCGAAATGGTGTGTCCAAACGTCATGACTGTACTTTATTACATATGGTGCGATCTATGATGTCTCTTACCGACTTAGCGCTATCGTTTTGGGGTTATGCTCTAGAGACTGTTGCATTCACTTTGAATAGGGCACCATCAAAATCCGTTGAGACGACGCCGTATGAAATGTGGTTTGTCAAGAAACCAAAGTTGTCATTTCTTAAAGTTTGGGGCTGTGATGCTTATGTGAAAAAGCTTCAACCTGATAAGCTCGAACCCAAATCGGAGAAGTGTGTCTTCATAGGATACCCAAAGGAGACTGTTGGGTACACCTTCTATCACAGATCCGAAGGCAAGATATTCGTTGCTAAGAATGGATCCTTTCTAGAGAAGGAGTTTCTCTGGAAAGAAGTGAGTGGGAGGAAAGTAGAACTTGATGAGGCAACTGTACCTTCTCCCTTATTGGAAAGTAGTTCATCACAGAAATCAGTTCTAGTGATTCCTACACCAATTAGTGAGAAGCTAATAATGATGATCATGAAGCTTCAGATCAAGTTACTACCGAACTTCATAGGTCTTCCAGAGTAAGATCCACACGAGAGTGGTACGGTAATCCTATTCTATAAGTCATGTTACTAGACCATGATGAACCTATGAACTATGAGGAAGCGATGATGAGCCCAGATTCCGCGAAATGGCTTGAGGCCATGAAATCTGAGATGGGATCCATGTATGAGAACAAAGTGTGGACTTTATGGACTTGCCCGATGATCGGCAAGCATAGAAAATAAATGAATCTTTAAGAAGAAGACCGACGCAGACGGTAATGTTACCGTTTACAAAGCTCGACTTGTTGCGAAAGGTTTTTGACAAGTTCAAGGAGTTGACTACGATGAGACTTTCTCACCTACAGTGATGCTTAAATCTGTCCGAATCATGTTAGCAATTGCTATATTTTATGATTATGAAATTTCGAAAATGGATGTCAAAACGGCATTCCTGAATGGATTTCTGGAGGAAGAGTTGTATATGATGCAACCAGAAGGTTTTGTCGATCCAAAGGGTGCTAACAAAGTGTGCAAGCTCTAGCGATCCATTTATGGACTGGTGCAAGCCTCTCGGAGTTGGAATAAACACTTTGATAGTGTGATCAAATCATATGGTTTTAGACAGACTTTTGGAGAAGCCTGTATTTACAAGAAAGTGAGTGGGATCTCTGTAGCATATCTAATCTTATATGTAGATGACATATTGTTGATTGGAAATGATATAGAATTTCTGGATAGCATAAAGGGATACCAGAATAAGAGTTTTTCTATGAAAGACCTCAGAGATGCTGCTTACATATTAGGCATCAAGATCTATTCAGATAGATCAAGACACTTAATTGGACTTTCACAAAGCATATACCATGACAAAGTTTTGAAGAAGTTCAAAATGGATCAGTCAAAGAAAGGGTTCGTGCCTGTATTACAAGGTGTGAAGTTGAGTTAGACTCAAAGCCCGACCACCGCAGAAGATAGAGAGAAAATGGAAGTCATTCCCTATGCTTCAGCCATAGGTTCTATCATGTATGCAATGCTGTGTACCAGACCTAATGTATGTCTTGCTATAAGCATATCAGGGAGGTACCAAAGTAATCCCGAAGTGGAGCACTGGACATCGGTCAAGAACATCCTTAAATACCTGAAAAGGACTAAGGATATGTTTCTCGTTTATGGAGGTGAAAAATAGCTCGTCATAAATGGTTACGTTGATGCAAGCTTTGACACTGATCTGAATGACTCAATGTCACAAACTGGATACGTATTTTTATTGAATGGAGAAGCTGTCAGTTGGTGTAGTTCCAAGCAGACACTACAAGAAATATGTCAACTATTGACATTCTGTTAGTGACCCTGGAAGAATCGGTCATAGATCTATGACCATTTGAGACCAATTGGTCAAAAGCTGTTCGGGGGGCTCCAAACCCTAAACCATTGCGACCATTTTGGTCAGAAAGGTCATAATTTCCTTACACGAAATGGTCATAAAGCAAATGGCACTGGTCCGCTGCCTTATTTCTAGTTGTTAACGACCATAGATGGTCATAGCCTTGTAAATTGTGGTGGGTTGTGATGACTAGGCGCCATCTCATCAGTTTTGCCTACGTGTCATGTCCATGTGTCAATTTATGCCCTAGGTTGTGAAGCAACCTATATTTATGTTATTCCAAAAATTCCCAAAAACTCTCATAAATTGTTTGGATCCTATCTTCATCAAATATGTCAAAAACCTTCCTTGCCTAGTTCAAAAATAATTCAACAATATTCATTTTCCTATTCTGTTCAGAGCAGCACTTTGTGAAGGAAGTGTTATTTATATGTTGTTGATTCCCTGAAAATTTGTGAAGATATTCTTGTTAGTATATGATCATCCTCAGCCAAAACTCACGCCAATTGGCCATGTGCATTTCCCGTACCGCTAATCAAACACTATGCTGCTAATTCATGTTTGAGCATAGTTTGGTCTCCTCATGAGAATCTTATGTTATAATTTTCTTCCTAGCACCTACCTGGGAAATGCCCAACCCTCTAGACATGCCTAGGCCACCCAGAACGCATGGCAACGCCACGGTCATGCGGCGACCACGCGGCGGGCATGCGAGTTTATGTGCTCTAGAGTTGGGGCCCTCAGCCACCATCCAAACCTCGATATATCGCCACTAAACCATGTACTTATGATTAAATAGGTACTTATGTACCTAGAAATTATTTTTGGAAAAAATAAAGAGCAAACTATGAGGCAGCTGCAGTTCAAATTTGACCCGCTTCCTACTGAATCCGCAGGAATTTGTCTTTTTCACTAGAGGTGGATCAAAACTTTTGACATCCAACCATTTTGTCAATTATGCATTATATATGGCCTAGTATTTTATAAAATTGATTTGGTACAATTTTGCAACAAATATATGGTAGGCCATTCACAAAAAAACTCATTTTGGCACTCGTAAAAATGGAAAATGAATTTTTCGTCCAAAGAAAATGAAAACTTCCTTAGGTAACATTGTTTGGAATTCTAAGATGCACCATTAGGCACAATATAAGATCATTTGAACAAACTATGTCATGAATGTGGCCATATGATTGAGCATTTGGGTTGAAAGCCATGCATCTTCATACTTGATAGCTCGTTTCTAAGAACACTTTTTTTTAAATAATTGACGTATTACAAGTTTATAATTTTTGCTGGTAACTTGGTCACATATAATGGCACAATACAAAGGTTTTCCAATTTTTTGATTTTTTTGAATTTTTTTATGCTCGTTTCAAAATGCGGTCAAAACGGCGAGCATGACCGTTCCTAGATAGTGGTTGAATCTTGGAAAACTTTTGGTGTTTCTCTGATTAAATAGATACTTATGTACCTATAAATGATTTTTGGAAAAAATAAAGAGCAAACTACGAGGCAGCTGCAGTTCAAATTTGACCCCGCTTCCAACTGAATCGGCAGAAATTTGTCTTTTTCACGAGAGGTGGATCAAAACTTTTTACACCCAACAATTTGGTCAATTGTGCATTAAATATGGCCTAGTATTTTAGAAAATTGATTTGGTGCAATTTTGCAACAAATATATGGTAGGTCCTTCACAAAAAAAACTTATTTCGGGCACTCGAAAAATGGAAAATGAATTTTCCGTGCAAAGAAAATGAAAACTCCCTTAGGCAACATAGTTTGGAATTCCAAGATGCACCATTGTGAACAATATGAGATTATTTGAAAAATCTATGCCATGAATGTGGTCATAAGATTGATCATTTGGCATGAAAGCCATGAATCTTCACGCATGATAGCTCATTTATGAGAACACTTTTTTAAAATAATTGCCGTATTACAAGTTCATTATTTTTCCTCAAAACTTGGTCACATATAATGACACAATGCGGAGGTTTCCCAATTTTTTGTTTTTTTGAATTTTTTATGCCCGTTTCAAAATGCGGTCAAAACGGCGGGCTTGACCGTTCCTAGCTACTGCTTGAATCTCAGAATTTTTTTGGTGTTTCTCTTATTAAATAGATACTTATGTACCTATAAATGATTTTTGGATAAAATAAAGAGCAAACTACGAGGCATCTGCAGTTCAAATTTGACCTCCTTCCAGCTGAATCGGTGGGAATTTGTCTTTTTCACCAGAGGTGGATCAAAACTTTTGACACCCAAACATTTTGTTAATTGTGCATTAAATATGGCCTAGTATTTTAGAAAATTGATTTGGCCCAATTTTGCAACAAATATATGGTAGGTCCTTCACAAAAAACTCATTTCGGGCACTCGGAAAATGGAAAATGAATTTTCCGTACAAAGAAAATGAAAACTTCCTTAGGCAACATTGTTTTTCATTCCAATATGCACCCTTGTGCACAATATGAGATCATTTGAACAAATTATGCCATGAATGTGGCCATAAGATTGAGCATTTGGGTTGAAAGCCATGCATCTTCACACTTGATAGCTCGTTTCTGAGAACACTTTTTAAAAATAATTGCCATATTACAAGTTTATTATTTTACCTGGTAACTTGGTCACATGTAATGACACAATGCGAAGCTTTTATAATTTTTTGATTTTTTATGAATTTTTTCTGCCCGTTTCAAAATGTGCTCAAAACGGCGGGCATGACCGTTCCTAGTGAGTTGTTGAATCTTGGAATTTTTTTTGTGTTTCTATGATTAAATAGATACTTATGTACCTAGAAATGATTTTTGGAAAAAATAAACAGCAAACTATGAGGCAGCTGCAGTTCAAATTTTACCCGCTTCCAACTGAATCGGCCAAAATTTGTCTTTTTCACCAGAGGTGTATAAAAACTTCTAACAACCAACCATTTTGTCAATTGTGCATTATATATGGCCTAGTATTTTATAAAAATGACCTGGTCGCATTTTGCAAAAAATATATGGTAGGTCCTTCACAAAAAAACTCATTTTGGGCACTCGAAAAATAGAAAAATGAATGTTTCGTCCAAAGAAAATGAAAAGTTCCTTAGGCAACATTGTTTTCCATTCCAATATGCACCCTTGTGCAAATATTTGGTAGCTTCTTCACAAAAAGAATTCACTTTGGACACTCAAAAAATAAAAAATAAAATGTTGACATGATTTTACACTTTATTTTTATTTGACTACGACCAATTTTAGATGGTCATAACGTCCAATACTAGATGGTCATAACATCATACACGCGTACTCCTTTCTGATTGGTACATAGCCATCTCACGCGGATCATGCATCAAGCATCGTTGGATGCTCCTGGAGCCAACAGTAGCCCATGCCCCTCAGCCTCTCACCCACCTAGCCCTAACACAACCCCCACCTCCCCACGCCCCCACTTCCCCACCACGGCCCTCTCCACCTTCTGTCCCGCACCCTTAGCCGCCGCCCCCTTTGGCCAAAACCCTAGCCGCCGCCCCCGCCCCGCACCATGGTCGAGGCGAGGAGCACGAGTCCCCATGCCTCCCCGCCTCCATTCTTTCCCTCCCTCCCTCCCCTGCCTCCACCAGCGAGCCCCTCGCTTTGATCTGATGGAGCCGCCGCCCCCAACCTCTCTCTCCGACTTCGATCCGCCGCCGCCTCCAACCGCTCCGACCCCACTCCTCTTCCCCTCCTCCTCGGGTAGCCCAGTCGTTATCGCGATCGAGGACCAGAGACGCGGGCGGGGAGCTCGAGGCGGAGGAGTAGCAGCAGCGGCGGTGGCGGCGGCGAGTCAGGGCAAGGCCAGCAGCGGTGGGGTTCGTCTCCTTCGTTGGGAGGGTGCTCTTCGCCTCCGTCTTCCTCCTCTCTGCCTACCAAGAGTACGTGCGCGCACACCCCCTCTTCCCCCTCTCGCCCCGCCATATCTCGCTCCTGCCACCTCCCGGGGATGCTCGCGCGGGCCTCCGATGGAGCTAGGCCCCGTGCTCCTGTTCGTCGGCGCCTGCGCTTGGGAGAATCGAGGTCTGGCTCGCACCGACGTGGCACCGTGGCGAGATCCGGCCGGGCACCATGTTGCTGGATCCCTCCCGATGCGGCAGATCTGGCTGGTGTAGGGTAGGTGTCGGCCCGCCGTGGTAAATCGTAGAGGCTCAGAGGCGCACAGGGAGCACGCTGATGCAAATCATACATACACCTTACATATTTTTCGTGGACCCTATTGCGTCGAGTGTTGACACATCAGTGGCAGGTTCACATCAGCACCAATTAGTGCATCCATTTGTGTAGGTCGCTCTCTGTGAATTGTCTTGGCCCTGTAGTCGGTTTGGTGATGCTTACCAGTTGCTCATGCGCATAGTTGGACTCTCTTTCCTCCACATGCCTATGATGGAAAAGTATTACTGGGGCGTAATCTAACAGCCCCTGTACTATTTTAACCGAACGTAGACTAATCCCTGCACACGTTTGTTAATAGAGTAGTAGGTTATTGGAGGAGACAGGCCCTGGTAGCTTTCAGTGGCACCGGCTGTTGACTCCTCTCCCGTCTGCATGTTAATGGCCGTCCCTTTTGGTTCACATATATACACACGCACAAGAGAAGGCAAAGGCATAGCACCAACCCCTCAAGAGACACATCCTTGCCTGCATCTTGTGTTCTCTTCTCCGTAGCTTGCAGATAACTAAGCTCGATTATGTGCTGGTCAGTTCCTTTTGTCTTCAGTGTTTGCTCGATGTTGTGATGACAATGTGATCGCCCCTGTGTTGGTTTCCGTATCAGTTTGGCTAGTGCTCCACCTAGTTTGTCAGTTAGATTTCGAATTCAGTCGCTATGCAATGGCTAATCTACTATCTATGCTCAATTCGGTTGTATAAATCAAATATGATTACTGTTGGCTGTGGAGGGGCTTTTTTCTGGAGCAATCAGTCAGTAGGAGGGGCTTTTTTCTCCTGCTTGTTTTTTGCTTCAGTTGGGTAAATGAATCTCTGGTTATAAGGATTTCAGAGCCAAGACTTGTTCTGAATCTCTGGTTGTTTCATGATGCTAGTCCGCACATGCAGTATATACTCCTAAGGTTATGCATGCATGATCAGTACCAGTGTGAGATGTTGATTCATGTATCCGTGTTTGGTGCGACATTCATGCACCTCGTCGTGTGTAATTATTCGGTGTGTACGTGACCTACGGTATATACTTACCAGTACTATCTACTGTGATTGAGTATTTATTGATGGTGCTCCGACTGCGTATTATTTACCCATTTGCATCTTCTTAATCTAGCATCAAAGGCCCCCCAAAAAACAAATAATCCTTTAAATCCTTATTTGTTCTATATGTATGTACTGTTGGCTGACATACTTACGTGTTCTTTTTTGTGGATTAATAGAGGAGGAAGCAAACTAGCTGAAGCAAACTTTCCCGGCAAGAAGGGATCCCTCAAGGTAACCCTAGCGTCTTCCAGTTTGCACTTTTCTCACCAACAATACTGATCGATCGATAGGTAGATGCTGACCCTCTCTTTTTGTGATGTGTGTCTATTGCAGCTGGACGAATGGGTAATGTGCCGGCTGTACAACAAGAAGAACAACTGGGAGAAGGTCAAGGTGGAGCAGGACATGGCTGTGGAGGCATGGCCTGGACGCTCGTCAACCTTGGCCACTTCATGGTACCCGCCTCTCCCCCTCCCCTCCCTCCCTCGCTTACACGTCCTCGACTCCCATGGATCTGAAGGCTTGCGGTTTGTGTTTGTTTACCTTGATTGCTTGCTTCATGTAGTTAGGAATTGGGGTAGATCATTCACATCTGCCCACCCTTCGCCTCCCCTAGCTACAAATTGCTACGACATATTCGCCAATCCTGCCAACTAATAAAGTGTATTCTAGTTTGAAGGTTTACTGTTTCATAATAGCCAAATAAATTGCTTGCATTTAATCATTGTTTTGCTACTTTAAATATAATAATGTAGTGGCAAAATTCATGAAATCATTATGGCAGTAAATACTGCAGTTCTAGTTGGCCCAACCTCAATTCTGGAAGTACAAATTATTGCTTTTTTTCTCATAAGATTATAGCATGAAACATATTATCTATAAATTATTTCTCTATTGTCATTGCTTTCCTAATTGAATCTTCATTTTAGATTACATACCACTTCTTCCACTGGAAGAAGGGAACTCCATTTGTTGATGATCAGGGGATGTATAATAGATTGACTTGGTATGAGAAAATGGACAACGACAAGCATCTTACTCGCAACAGAAAATTTCTTGTTGTGGTTCCTGTAGTCCTGTATGTGTTATTCTGTTTCAATTTTATTAATACTGCTTTCGGGAGCTTACTTGGCAAGGAACAACATGGCAGGATGTATGCACAAAGATTGATTCTGGCTAGTCAGAAATACTACACTTATTCATTAATTATGCAAAGAACACTTGTTAGTAACATCTAGGTCTAACTTGCATATTCACGCCATTATACATGTGTAAGGATTGGGCATTGCTCTATTGCTCTATTCACGCCATTATACATGTGTAAAAATTGTTCAATTAACTTCATTATCTTTAATAATTGATTATTCACTTCCGGTTAGTAGTAACTTAAACTTGGCGGCAAACTGGTTAAATACTTGGTTGTGATCACATTTGTGGTTGGTGTGCGAGCAAGCAAAATCAGAAATGATCCCAACTGATCATCTTATTTTTGCGTTTGCTAGAATTGTCCATGGACATTTAATCTGTTTTGTGTATAGTAGGTAAAATAGCAGAGTACAATAATTACCATTTTGTCTGCTGACATACACTTCCAAAGACCTTTTAGCAGCTGCTATACACCATAAAAGTTGTGATTCTATGCACAACCAGTGATTCTGTGCACTATAAAATTTAGCTCACTTTCTTAATGTGATGTTGTTGTTGTACACCATAAATTACTGAACATTTGTTAACATTCCAAAAATGCTATATTTTCTACTAGCCTATTAGTGTTAGCAGTATTTGCTGCTGGAGTATTTAAAATTAACTGAAACTATTCCTTTAATGATTGCGCAAACTTTTTTAAAGATGAATTGGAGTACTCCTTTAATGAAGGATTTGTGTAGTCTATTGCTTGCATCAGTACTTATGAAAATAAATGAATCTTTTCATTTAAGTGTATTCTGGACAACAGTAGTATAGCACTTGCTGCTACTATTAAGCTTGCATCAGTACTGGTTGCAGTAGTTTAGTGTAGGACAACAGTAGTATAGGACTTGCTGCTGCTGTTAAGTTTCTCTTTCTCTTCTCTTTGTCTACTGGAGTAAACTTTTCCAGTATACTCCTAGGAGTAAACTTTCTCTCCTGGAGTAGGAATTGCTCTCAGGAGTAGCAGTAGTGATTTGTTTAACAGCGGCAACAACAACAGTGCATATCAATTTATCATGCTGACAACAATAGTGCAAAGCCAATTTGAAACTTTTTGGGAATTATGGACTTTTCTTTTGTGGTAATCTAATGATGTTAGATGTCTACTGGTTGCTGTATATGGGCAAGATGAATTGAATCCTGTTGTTTTCTTTTTGATGTACACACATGCAGATGATTGACACTCATGAACATCAAGCAACCATACTAGTTACTACCTAGGTGTTACAGAGATTGTTGTATTATTTATGTTCATTTTACTCCCAGAATTATTGTGCGCTCATACTGTCATCACATTGCCTACTTTTCTTGCTCCATGTATCACAAGCATTGTACTTCTGTGTTGGCTTAGGCGGATAACTACAAAGTGATTCCAATTACTGTGTACTTGTGAATTCTAAGCTTATATTGGTGTCTTGCGATCATGTTCTAATTAATGTGTATAGTCCAAGCACTTGAATCTGTCTAAATGAATGCACACAAGTTAAGTTATCTTTTGAGAAATTTTTGGTGCATTTTTTTGTTTCTCAAATACAAAATAACTTGCTCCTTTCAGCTCTGGCATCCCCATTGTTGTCTTTATGATGCTGTTTGTGACATGTTGTTAGATGTGATTTTATTTTGTTTCTAACCATGCTGTTTCGTCGCGAGCACTATGACGAAGAAGTCGAAAGAGTTCATATAGTTACACAGTGCTTTTTATCTTACATATACATTTATGCAGTGCTCCCTACACTATCTGTTTACTATATATATCATTCATGTATTCTTGGATAGTACTGACTACATACCAGGGCGAATTAACCACAATTTGCAGCGGCCGTGCTCCACCAGCTATTTTGTGGTTCTTGCAATAAGGGGAGTTCCTCGCAAGACAGGGCCCTCCCTCTTCTGCTTCTTCTACTACCTACTGTTGCTACTGTTACTGATTGGTCTATGCATGGCGGGTAATCCATCAATGTTTATTTGCTACTGCTGTAGTAGCTGGTATGCTTGATGTGTTTATCTCTGTCTCCTTATTGTTTTGCTAGAACCATAAATCCTAATGAATGATGATTATAGTCTGGTTTGCTAGATCTGTTCTATTGGTGCTTAAAATTTGACATGCCTGGATTCTGAATGAACTTGTTCTTACAGTTCTTTTCATTTCTATGATCAATTTAGTTAGAGTTGCACATGTCAGTATACTATATACCAAAAACATCCTAGCTAGTGAGAACATTTCACTCCATGAACATAAACTGGTTAGTGTTAGTCATACTATTTATCTACATGACATTTGCTGTCAATTCTTTCTTATAAGTTATTGGATTCCTCATTGGCTATTGTTTGATGTTCTATACACATTCTTATTCTTATATTTTCATTCTTATTCTTTGCACAGGTGAAGTGCGAATCAAAGTCCGAAGCTGTGAAGCATATCAACAAGTAGTAGCATATTATGTGTTGTAATTGTAGGCAGTAGTAGGCATATCTGGTTTGTAGTATATTGTAATGATTGTAATAGACTAATGTAGTGTTGTTTTGGATGAATTTCGATTGCTCTCTGGTCTGATAATTATTGTGTATGTGGTTTGAATACCTGTGAAATGGAAACCTGACAATGGAGTCCAAGATATAATGGTTGTTTGGCAAAGTTCCATTTTTTTGATGTGTGGGACCAATTTTGGGATAAGCATGACAAGTGGGACCAATCTGTGGTGGGTCCAGCTGCAAAATAAAATGGCTGAAAATAAAAAGTCAATAGACTGGCAAAAAGGCCATGCCCTAGAAAATAAAAGGCCAAATTGTTGGGCCAGGCCCATGTAGCTAGAGAAAATTAACAGAAAAATATATATTAAAAAGGATGAATTAATGGGCTCGACCCATCTAAAGCACCGAAATGGACCGGGCTGATTCTAAGTATTGACCTTTTCAATTGGTCGTAATTTTGCCACGTTGGATCCGACGTGGCCTGGGCAGACAGTCAGTGACCAGAACAAAAGGTCATGGGTTCAACGACCTTCTGTTTTGGTCGCAAACGTCTACGACCTTCTCACAAAGAAGGTCGTTAATGTCAGTTTACGACGGTCAGCATTTGACCTTCTGTTTTTGGTCACAAAAAGGTCACAAATGGAAAACAATGACCATTCAGTAACCAATAGTGGTGGTCACAAGTTGACATATTTCTTCTAGTGAGAGCATCGTGGCAGGATCAACGTGTGAAACGGAGTACATTGCTGCTTCAGAAGCAGCAAATGAAGGAGTTTGGATGAAGGAGTTCATATCCGATCTAGGTGTCATACCTAGTGCATTGGTTCCAATGAAAATGTTTTGTGACAATACTCGTGCAATTGCCTTGGCAAAGGAATCCGGATTTCACAAGAGAACCTAGCACATCAAGAGACGCATCAATTCCATCCGTCATCAAGTGTCGGAACGGGACATAGAGATTTGCAAGATACACACGGATCTGAATGTTGCAGACCCGTTGACTAAGCCTCTTCCATGAGCAAAACATGATCAACACCAAAGCTCCATGGGTGTTAGAATCATTACTATGTAATCTAGATTATTGACTCTAGTGCAAGTGGGAGACTGAAGGAAATATGCCCTAGAGGCAATAATAAAGTTATCATTTATTTCCTTAATTCATGATAAATGTTTATTATTCATTCTAGAATTGTATTAACCGGAAACTTAGTACATGTGTGAATACATAGACAAAACCTATAGTCCCTACTATGCCTCTACTTGACTAGCTCGTTTATCAAAGATGGTTATGTTTCCTAGCCATAGACATGTGTTGTCATTTGATGAACAAGATCACATCATTAGGAGAATGATGTGATGGACATGACCCATCCGTCAGCTTAGCATTATGATCGTGTCAGTTTCATTGCTACTGCTTTCTTCATGACTTATACAAGTTCCTCAGACTATGAGATTATGCAACTCCCGAATACCAGAGGAACACTTTGTGTGCTACCAAACATCACAACATAAATGGGTGATTATAAAGGTTCTCTATGGGTGTCTCCGAAGGTGTTTGTTGGGTTGGCATAGATAGATATTAGGATTTGTCACTCCGTGTTTCGGAGAGGTATCTCTGGGCCCTCTCGATAATACTCATCACTATAAACCTTGCAAGCAATGTGACTAATGAGTTAGTCACGGGATGAAGTATTATGGAATGAGTATAGAGACTTGTCGGTAACAATATTGAACTAAGTATTGAGATACCGACGATCGAATCTCGGGCAATTAACATACCGATGACAAAGGGAACAACGTATGTTGTTATGCGGTTTGACAAATAACGATCTTCATAGAATATGTAGGAAACAATATGAGCATCTAGGTTCCGCTATTGGTTATTGACCGGAGACGTGTCTCAGTCATGTCTACATAGTTCTCGAACCCGTAGGGTCCGCACGCTTAACGTTCGATGACGATTAGTATTATGAGTTTATGTGTTTTGATGTACCGAAGATTGTTCAGAGTCCCGGATGTGATCACGGACATGACGAGGAGTCTCGAAATGGTCGAGACATAAGGATTGATATATTGGATGACTATATTCGGACACCGGAAGTGTTCCGGAGAAGTTTCGGATAAAACCGGAGTATTGGGAGGTTACCGGAACCCCCCGGAGAAAGTATGGGCCTTATTGGGCCTTAGTGGGAGAGAGGAGGAGGCGGCCAGGTGGAGCGCACCCCCCAAGCCCAATCCGAATTGGGTGGGGAGCCGGCCCCCCTTTACTTCTCCCTCTCTCCTTCTTCCTTCCTGTCCTACTCCAACTTGGGAAGGGGGAATCCTACTCCCGTTGGGAGTAGGACTCCCCCCTTGGGCACGCCATAGAGGGCCGGCCCTCCCCCTCCTCCACTCCTTTATATACGGGGGAGGGGGGAACACCTTAGACACACAAGTTGACATTGTTTAGCCGTGTGCGGTGCCCCCCTCCACTGTTACACACCTCGGTCATATCGTCGTTGTGCTTAGGCAAAGCCCTACGCCGGTAACTTCATCATCACCGTCACCACGCCATCATGCTGACGAAACTCTCCCTCGGCCTCAACTGGATCAAGAGTACGAGGGACGTCTCCGAGATGAACGTGTGCTGAACGCGGAGGTGCCGTATGTTCGGTGCTTGGATCGGTTGGATCGCGAAGACATTTGACTACATCAACCGCGTTAACGAAACGCTTCCGCTTTCGGTCTACGAGTGTACGTGGACACACTCTCCCCTCTCGTTGCTATGCATCACATAGATAGATCTTGTGTGATCGTAGGATTTTTTTTGAAATTACCATGTTCCCCAACACTGTTACCTTTGATCACCCCGGGAATATATGTTATGCTCAATTATTGCTTAGCCATGATGTAGACAGGGATTGGATTGTGATTGTACAAGGTAGTTGTGAGAGTTAATAATTTTGGAATAACATTAAGGTGGCAATTTTAATACACATCTGGGTGGATTGGTTGGGGCACCTAGGGAACCCATTGCTTGCCCATTAGGAAAATCCTGGAGTACCCGTGTGATTTTTCCTTGATTCGCTACCCAGGCTCAAAGGGATCATATGATATTTCATGACTACAAACTTCCGTGTGCAGACACAAGCACTACAAAAAAAATACACTTCCGTGATGATACGTGTTTGTCATAGTAGGTCACGTTTTTTGTCTTGCGTGTACATCCATGACGATTTTATGACAGAATCAAGATATTCATACCTGTGATGTCATAGAAGTGTTCCATGACATTACCAAAATTATCGTCACAGAAGTGTCCACTTCCATGATGATAAATCGCGCGTCACAGAAGTGCTTTCGTCAAGGGTGACCGACACATTGCATCCACTATAATGAAACGCCTTAAGCTATCGGGTCCAGTTTTGGATCCGATAACCCGTTAACAGCCTGGACCAATGGGGATATTCCACGTGTAAAATCATCATTGGCCGGAGGAAACACGCGTTGCCTCACCATTGGGATAAATGTCATCCACTCATTGTACAGGAGGCGCCTATGATAGGTTGACACGTGGCACGGCCCAATAGTGGCCCATTTCAGTGAAAAAGGCCGGCCCAGTAAAAATTAGCAGGCCGGCCCATATAAGGCCTACTTGTGTCAGGTCCATTTAAGACCGCGACCCATACGAGATGTGCATATTTGGCCTGTCAATGGCCCGTTAAAGATTTGACACCATTGCAGCCCATCGTCAGTTCGAGCCCATTAACAACCCGCTATATATTTGGGCTCAATATCGACCCGATGAGATTTCGGCCTGTTAACGACCCATTCAAGGGATGGACCAATTTTCAGGATGTACATCTTTTGGCCTTTTAGCGACCCATTTAAGTGTTGGACTAATTTCCGGCCCGGTGTGTCTTTCAGCCTGTCGACGACCCATAAATCAGTTGGGCCATTTGTAGTCAGACCTGAGTTTTGGCCTTTTAGCGACCCATTTAAGTGTTGGGACAATTTACGGCCCGGTGTCTCTTTCAGTCTGTTTACGACCCATAAATCAGTTGGGCCATTTGTAGTCGGACCTGAGTTTTGACCTTTTAGCGACCCATTTAAGTGGTTGGCCAATTACCGGCCCTATGTACCTTTCAGCCTGTTAATGGCCCATAAATGAGTTGGGCCATTTGTAGTCGGACCTGAGTTTTGGCCTTTTCAAGGTCCATGCCCTTCATGGTCCAATACTAGCCCGGTTTCTCTTTCAGCCTGCTAAAGGCCCACAACACAGTTGGGCCATTTACAATATGACCAGACTTTCGGCCTCTTAGCGGCCCATGCTCTTCATGGTCCGGTACAAGCCCGCTGTCTCTTTCGGCCTGCTAAAGGACCACAATATAGTTGGGCCATATGTAGCCCGAACTTAGTAACGGCCTGTTGACGGCCCGTGAAATCAAATTGGCCTACCTGTTGCCCGCTTCGATGTCGGCCTGTTAACGACCCGGGAGGTAAGAGGGTCGACCATTAACTTTCGGCCTGGTAACGACCCATTAACTTAATGGGCCCACTAAAGTTCTTACATGTCTTTAGGCCAAATAAGATAATTTGAGCCCATTACGACGAGCAATTATGCACAGGACCAAAACCGATCAAGCAAAGGTACGACATACAGGGAAAAACATTGCACATCCAACATATATTACAGGAAATTACATCCACTACGCAATCAAAGATTGATGCCAGTGCAAATAAATTAACAGAACCTAACGATCTATAACATCACAATCTGCAACCTCAGCACGGATGACACCCATAAGCATGTGGGCAAGTTCTTGCTGCTTTGCTACACTATCCCTGAAAACATTGACCAGTTGTTGTTCTGCACGACTCTGCACCTCTGATTCCTCCACCATTTCCATCATTGCTTCAGACATTAATTGGTTCACAAACATACATTTTTTCCGTTGCATTCGAGACAGAGGATACTAAACAGATTTAGATGGTGATTTTGGCAGGCTTGTATTTTTGATAGTGGAGAGTGTCTCGACCACTGCATCATAACATAAATTAGGAGGGGAACCAAACAGATTAATCATGAGTAATTTCCATATTACCCGACCTAGATTTATTGGAAAGAAACAATGGGGTGGCCTTGCTGTTTTCAGAGTTTGTCGTCTTATCTTCAGCAGCCTGCACCAAATTAACACACTAGCATTGCTATCATTGGCCAAGTCAGATAATAGGAAAGCAACATTGACACAACAAACATTTGGGCAACTATCCTACACCAAATTAACACAATATGGCACATCTATCATCAGCCAGGTAAGGTAATACGAAAGCAACATTGACACAATGAATGAATGGGCAACAAGAGCAGCACTACAGTTCAGTAATGTGCATGATATGAGATAGTACACTCATGCAGCTCAATATGCAAAACTACCAGACAGTTTTCTTTACAAAAATCAACATTGGCACCTTTAACATTTTGCTAACAACTAATTTTAGATCAGATAAAGGTTGGATTCACGCCGATTAACAAAATACATGCTGATGTAAAAATATAGTGATATACAACAGGTACTTACATTAGCATTGGAGCATAGAGAATTCCGCAAGATATTTTCCTCGAATACAATCCAAATGGAGGAAGTCTTCTATCATTTAACCTTATTTTCTAAAAGAGAGATGGGTAAGAAACATGTAGAAAATATGATGAGAATGCTATAAAATTTCATGATGCGAGGATACGCACATGCTTCTTAGAATGGAGTTGACATTCTTTTGCTAGACTGGAGCAGACTAGTTCTTTGGCCACTGGAATCTGCTTATTATCAGTGGGAGTTGGGTTTCTCTGTGCTGGAGCAGTATCTATGAAAAATGGAGTTGGTTCATTATCTCCTGGCATTTGGATCTTTTGCAAAGACCTGGTTTGTAACCCTTCAGATTCTAACATAGCCATCTTCCCCTTGCATGCCTTATATAAAAGAATGGTGCTTCAATTATAAAACATGCTACAACAGAGATGGAATAGGTACTGAAGAATAGAAAGGCATGACATATTGACATGTATTCCCTCCATCAGGAAATAAATGGATGGATCTAGGCGTATTTCAGTTCTAGATACATCCAGTTTTATCCATTTTTGTGACATGTAATCCGTACGGAGGGAGTATGATGTAAGAGTTAGGGATACGACAGGACAACACAGTAAAAAAACACTGAAAACCCACTGCAGAACCAAAGTATTCAAACCCACTGATATGAGATACTACACTAATGCAACTTAGGATGCAAAACTACCAGGCAGTTTTCCTTACAAAAATCAACATTGTGGCTTTTAATCATACATTTCGCTACAACTAAATTTAGATCAGATAAAGGTTGGATTCAAGCCGATTAACAAAATACATGCTGATGTAAAAATATAGTGATATACAACAGGTACTTACATCTGCATTGGAGCACAGAGAATTCCTGCAAGAATCTTTCCTCACAGACAATACTAGTGTATAAATTCTTCTATCTGTTAAGCTTATTTTCTAAAAGAGAGATGGGTAAGAAACATGTAGAAAATATGATCAGCATGCTATAAAATTTCATGATGCAAGGATACGCACACGCTTCTTAGAATGGAGTTGACAAATTTTTGCTGGACTGGAGCGGACTAGTTCTTTGGCCATTAGAATCTGCTTATTATCAGTAGGAGTTGGGTTTCTCTGTTTTGGAGCAGCATCTATAAAAACTGGAGTTGGTTTACTATGTCCTGGCATTTGGATCTTTTGCAAAGACCTTGTTTATAACCCTTCAAATTCTAACATAGTCGTCTTCCCCTTGCCTTGTATAGAAGAATGGCGCTTCAATTATAAAACATGCTATAGCAGAGAGATGGAATAGGTACTGAAGTATAGAAAGGCATGACATATTGACATGTATTCCCTCCATCTGGAAAAAACGGATGGGTCTAGGCATATTTCAGTTCTAGATACATCTTTTCTTATCCATTTCAGCAACATGTAATCTGGACGGAGGGGTATGGTGTAAGAGCTAGGGATATGACAGGACAACACAGTAAAAACACACTAGTTGAATGTAAAACTGTATGCTAGCGGAACACGTACAGAAAAAACTAAGGCAACATACACGTGTATGATTGGGAAACTAAGATGGCATTGTAACAGAGCACTAGAACATCACTTCAATGTAAAAAACATGGTATGGTAGACAAATGAAGTACATACTGATGAATAACAATGCATAAGATATTCAGAAGCATGATGTCCAAATTAAAAAGATGGCATTGCGATAGAGTAGAATGACAGTACTTGAATTTGAAAACATGTTATCATGAATGGAATAGGTACTGAAAAACAGGAAGGCATGACATATTTACATGCATGATCAGCATGCTAAGCACATGGCATTGCAATAGAGTAGATACACTCCAGGACATTATATGCATGTTGTACCCATATCACGGGCCAAGTTAGAGCAAGGACCTTGTGGTGTGAAGAGGATTCATCATCTTTCTGCAAGTCTTCTGAGGAACTACCTTTACATGTTCCATCATATTGGGTATCATTGATATCAAGTTTATTGGCCTTTACATTGCTTCGTGAGGTTCTTGTGGATATATCAGTGTGTGCAATTATATCTGACATGCATGGAAGACAACTAGTAGTTAGATCTATGTAATGAGTGCCTGTAGGAGATGACATAAATAGTAGGACTAGGGTTAAATAGCAGCAACAGGTCTCAAAAACTAAAGGGAGAACACAGGTGAAAGCTACAGAATATGTATCATTTGTACTCAAGATTAACTAGATGGCACACAAAAGTATTAAAGAACAACATAGGTAATACTAGAAGTGGTATAATACTATAATCACCAGCCTGTGGGATAGCATTGGCTGATGGATGATAACTATGGAACAATGTTACCTAAAGAACAAGTATCTTAGATGAACTATGGAACAGTGTTAACTCCTGAACAAGACCCGTAAGAGATCAGCATGAATATACAGTGAAATGTGATAATCTATTTTCCATGCTTAGATGAATAACAAAGCCATAAATGTTGCACAAAAGTAAGATGAGGGTACAACCTATCTGGTCGTCATCCATAGGAGTGAGCATCATGTGCTGACTTGTCGATGGCCCTGCACTTGTTGTAGCTGTCCATGTCGGGCACACGCATTCGATGCAGGTAACTGTTCAGTGGGTACTATAGCTCCCTTCTGGTGTATGCTTCCCTTGTTGGAGCAGCTGCGGTGAGTCGGAAGACGGTGTGGCTGAAGATAACGCATAATGTTAAGAACGACACATCTCTTTGATCTGAAGAAATACCCTAAGAGATCAACAGCAAGGTACGAGAGTGGTCACACGTCTGTTGACTAAAGACTAAATTGGGTTCACACGATTTTATTTTATTTTGGTACTGTCTGATCTACACCGGATGGCTTGATGGCCGTCTTGTGCCTCCCGACTGACACTGTTCGGAATCTTCCCTGAAGAGCCAGCGACCAACGGCAGAGCAGCCTGCCTCCGCCGTCCGTTGCCCTGACCAAAACCCCGCTCCCCGCCCCACCGCACTGCCGTGGTTGCGCCGCCCCTAGGACAATCCACAAAGACTCACCGTCAACCAGATCCGGCGGCGATAGTACCTTCAACACACGCAACTCTAAGATAGCCATCTAAGCGCTGCTTCCGTGGTGAACTTGCAGCCCCGCACCCTTATGTTAGACACCATCCAACCGGTAGCCTAGGAGCTCCGCCGCCTCGAGGGGTGCTGCTTCCCATTGGGAATCGATTGGCCCAGAATAAAAATTTAGACAACTGAATCCTAAATAAAGTGATTTGAGATGAGGGTGCGACCTATCTGGCGGCATGGTGAAGTATGCAGCTCCAGCTGCCGAGATGATGAGGCCAGTGCGGTTGCGGTGGCGACCGGCGACAGGGAAGCAGAGATGTCGCGACTGTCGACGACTACAGGGAAGCAGCACCGGGACTCTGGACAGATCCGAAGTTGGAGCCGCTCCGGTGCCGTGAACAACGGCGGGGGTGAATCAGCTCCGGTACTGTTCCTGCAGCCGTTGTCGAGGCAGCTCCAAAAGCATGGAGTAAGAGGCACACGACCCAGTGCATGACGGCAAATGGATAGCGTCTCCGGCATTAGGGAGGAGTGCGGCTGTGAAATTGGTGCGGTGTGGGGCGCCATGTAGGAGGGGCTGAGGTTTCGCGGCTCGGGAGAAAGGAGCTTCCGGGGAGAAAGTGATTTGGCGCCCGCGAGGTATGAATGGGGGGAGGGGATTGGGAGAGGAGTGGAACCATGTCTTACAGATGCATTTGTCTGAAATGTGTGTGTGTGTGTGGGGGGGGGGGTTACAGTTCTACCCCTGCCTTTAGGCTTCTCGGCTTGGGTCTGTGTACTGAGGGTCGGGGATAGTAGAGTAACTTTGTTTCTCCCCAAATAGTGGGCGAGAGCGATTTCGGGCGAGGATGGCGTGTTTTGAAATATAGTGGGCGCGAGCGATTTCGGGCAAGGAGAGCGTGTTTTTAAATAGTGGGCGTGAGCTATTTCGGGCGAGGAGAGCGTGTTTTGCCGACCATGGTTTATAAATTATTCGGCACATGTCATTTTGACCGAGGAGAAGGCACGCTTGGATGAAGTTGCGAACCTACCCTTGATGTACAACGAGCCAATTGATGCGTGTCCCACATAGGCCGGTAGTTTCGCGTCTCTCATATATTTGCTTGGGCGCATTCCATCGAGCAGAGGATGTTTAACAGTTCATTCAAATTTTGGGATAACGTTCATCCACGTCTACCTTACCAAGTCGATTCGAATCAAATTTTGAAATATTAGCTTGCCACTTCTTCTTTAGATGGAGAGATGATGCTCGGGAGTAATGTGTTTTTACATGCTCGTTGCAAGCAATTTACTATATGACAAATAGTTGACCCACTCAAGCACGGGAATCAAACCCAAAATGAAATATCTCGATTCAATGAAATAGCTCGTTCACCAGGTCAAAATAGTGAACTAAATCCAGAATTGAACACCTCAATCGAGTAGCATGTTTTACAGTATTATAGTACTCCATGAACATGTTGAAAGTCAAATTAATGAACTTGTTTGATATATGCATATATCCGTTCATGTGTGGATTGCAGACAACATGTTCTCCAATTTAAATATTTGAATGCAAGTTTATATTGAAACATGGTTTATATCAGTCTTTGACGCATAAAACGCGACCTCCCCCTCTCCCGGACTCCTGCTCCCTCTTTCTCTCGCCGACAATCTTCAATTCTGTCGCACGCATTCAACACACAAGCCTTGTTGGTCCCTCTCCCTTTCTCTCCATCTCTCTCTCTATCTCTCTCTTTTGTGTGTGTGTGGGGGGTCTTTCTAGTTTGCATGAATATATACTCCATCTATAGGTCTCTCTCGCACACTATGTATGATTCTCTAGTCCAAGCTAGATATCTTGGGTGCACTCATCGTACTCACACAAATTCCTTGGCTCGTTGCCCGTAACTCTCTCACGCACCACTCTGTCATCTCAGAGCTCTTCCCTCTCCCTCTCTCAAACTCTCCATCTACCTGGGTCACACATACACATGCATATCTCTCACTCGCACTCAATAGGCCCATCTAAAACTCTATCTCTCTCCCTCGTTCTCTCTCCATCTCACACGCACACACACACAATCTCATGCCTAGCTAGCCAAGTATGATGGTCTCTCACTCAATTGTAGTCACACACAGTCCCCCCTATATGTATATGACTAGCTAATCTTAGTCTCCATCACAAACATGTGCATGGTCTATCTTGATTTCTCTCGGGGCATCTTTCTATCACGCACGCACCTCCCTCGATCTCCCACCCATATAGTCCCCTCACGATCTCGAGGTGATCTCTCTATCACAAACACACCCTCTCTCCCTCCCCATGTGTGCATGTTCTCCATGTGTCCCTCTCAACCTTTGTTCCTTGTTGGCCAGACCTCTATTGGACATATGCTATAGGGGTGTCTCTCTCCGTTGCAAACAATTATGCACTAGCTATCTTCGTGTATCTCCTCGCCTCATTTTTCTATCTCGGAGTTGCATGTGTGGTATGTTTGCATAAGAAACGAAAAAACACACTCTCCCTCTAATTTATCGTTTGTTGTCACTTTCTCTTTCACACACATACTCTTTTTGCACACTTACTCATTCTCCTTCACACGCACTTGATGTAGCGACCAGACCTCAAACAGTCTAGTCTCTGTGCATCAGTGTCATCCCTGGATCGGTAATGCTGACATGCACAGTACTCGAGGATTAACAAGAGAGTTTCAATCACATGCTTATTACATTGAATGTCTCAAACGAGAACTTATTACAATAATATGGCTTAAGGCCATCTAAATAAGATAACAACGGAAGGCTAGGAAGAGAAAGTGAGTCCATCAACACCAACGACATAGCTGAGTGAACGACGACGACCTATGGCACCTTACTCGTCGTCTGAAAAGTCTGCAACATGATATGTTGCAGCCCGAAATGGGTCAGCACATGGAATATGTTGGCAAAGTAACACATAGAGTAATGAATAGATAAATGCTATCACTACATGCATATATGGCTGGTAGAAAGCTCTATGGTTACAGTTTTGCATAAAGCCAAATTTTCCCTACAACAAAGGAATATATTTTATTTAACTATCATGGTGGTTGTTAAACATTGAGAAGGTTCCTCCAACTCAATCCCAATTAAACATCATCAATTACCCAACAATTTAACTTTAGAGTGATGAGATCAACATGATAATCCAAGAACCAGATACTCAAGATGTCCATAATCGGGGACACGGCTAACCATGATTAGTTTGTACACTTTGCAAAGGTTTGCACACTTTTCCCCACAAGACTCGATCTCCTTCATTAGATTTCTCGCACTACATGGTGTTTGAGAAAAGGATGAATGAGACACGGTCTTTCAGAAGCATTAACTCTTTACTCTAGGTAGACAGTAACACCTACATCCCCTACATCTGCTAGTCTACCACTGAAAGAGGTCACACAACATACTCAACTATGCTAGAGCCCATAATAGCTTGTGGCTGCACACGGAAGTTTCTAGCATGAATAATCTTATGATCCCTTTGAGCCTGGGTGGCGAACCGTAGGATGATCACACGGGTACTCCGGGATATCCTAGGACAACACTAGATTCTCTAGGTGCCCGCAACAAATCCACCCAGATGTGTATTTAAGTATCCACCTTAAGTTAACCATTAATTCATAATACTCACATCTGTCATGGATACACTCACCCAATCCACGTCTACGAGCATAACATAGCAATCCTGAGCAATCGTAGAAGTAACTCCCAAAGGTTTGATTATAAACAGGGCAACAGGTTCTACCTCATGTTAATCCGATCCTAACCATGCAATGTTTGAGGATTGGAACTAATGCATAAAAAAACTAGGTAATAAAGGGGTATGATCAAAGTGTTACTTGCCTTGCTGATGATCCGCAAAACCTAGAGATTCGTAGTAGCACGCTTCGCACTCCGGGAATTCTATCGCAAACAAACAATAGCATACATAAGCACTCATCTATAAGAACGGATAAAACTAAAATAAGAAGATCTAGCCAGACATGTCAACTGAAGAACTCCGGTTTGCAAAATGAATCAAATCAAACGGAGCAACGAAACTCAAACTACAAAAGAAACAAGATCCATTTACTAATCTGGACAAAAGTCAAATTTTACAGTACCAAAATCTTGTTCAAGTTGGTTAAACAGAAAGAGGGCTTCAAGACGAAGATCTAGGCGCTTGTTTTAATGAATTCGGATAAATGAGAAAAAAAGATAAACTAGATCGAAGATCAGGGCAAAAATCGTGATCGAAAATAATCACGAGAAAACCCTGGAAAAACAAAACGAGACGAACAGGCTAACGAACGAACATTCGTTGTCTGTGACTAACCTACGAACAACGTTCGTTAAAACGAACGTACAAGCGGACGCTCACTAAATAACTAAACAGAAAAAACCTAACCGATCTAAATAAAAAAAAACTAGATCTAGGGTTTCTAGAAAAATATGCGGTTTTCTAAAAAAACACTGAAACGGCGACAGTGGCGGTTTCTACCTCCGGCAAGGCTCCCGCGAGGCGGGGCGGCTCCGGCGGGGCTCGGCTGCGGCGGAGGGGCAGCGAGGGGCGATGACGGCGGGGCTGGGCGATGGCGTCGCGGGGCGGCAGCGCTACAGGCAGCGACGGCTTGCGGCGGTGAGGCGCGTGACGGTGGCAGATTGCAGCCGCGGCAGCTGCGGGTGCGGGCGGCGGTGGCGGGTGGCTGCGACGGCGGCGGGATGGCGACTTATAAAGGGGGTCGGGGCGGTTCGACTTGGGGGAGGGGGCGGCCGGCGGTGTGCAGCGGGCGGACTCCGGCGAGTCCGTCTCGCGCATGGGAGGGCGAGGCTGCTGGCGCTAGGTGGGCCGGCCTGCTCGGCTGGGCTGGTCGGGCGGATTTTTTTAATAATTCCACCGAACAGAAAAGGAAAAAAATCCTAATAAATATAATTTTTTTTCTAAAAATGCCAAAACAAATTTTCACCGTCTAAGGGAATATTTAGAACAAAGTGAACATTTGCTTGGCCTAAAATACAATTTTTTAAAACGTGCAATTTTTCTAATTCGAATAAAATAGCGATAAAACTCCAAATAGAAATAAAATTTGATTTTAATATTTTCCTCCAATATTTGTTTTATTTTGGAGAAGTCATATTATCTCCTCTCATTTGTTTTACTATATGAAATATTTGAAGACAAAAATAATTAAAACCAAAATGATCCTCCTTTCAATATTTGAGAAAATTTCAAATATGAAAATAAATGAAATCCCCAACTCTCTCCGTGGGTCCTTGAGTTTCTTAGAACTTCTAGGATCAACCAAAATGCAATAAAATATGATATGCAATGGTGATCTATGTATAACATTCCAAATTGAAAATTTGGGATGTTACAAACCTACCCCCCTTAAGATGAATCTCGCCCTCGAGATTCGGGTTGGCTAGAGAATAGGTGTGGGTGGTCCTTCCGTAGGTCTTCCTCTCGTTCCCAGGTGGCTTCCTCCTAGGTATGGTGGCTCCACTAAACTTTGCAAAACTTGATAACCTTGGTGCGTGTGACTCGGCTGGCAAACTCAAGAATCTTCACTGGTTTCTCCTCATAGGTCAAATCACTATCCAACTGAATTGCTTCCAGTGGCACTGTATCTCTGAGAGGAATATTGGCCATCTCTGCGTGGCATTTCTTTAACTGGGAAATGTGAAACACGTCGTGAACTCCTGACAATCCTTCTGGCAATTCCAGCTTGTAAGTGACTTCTCCCATACGTTCCAGAACTTTGTATGGTCCCACAAAACATGGTGCTAACTATCCCTTAATTCCAAAACGCTTAACTCGTCGAAGTGGGGACACACGAAGATACACTCTTTCTCTGACTTCGTAAACTGTCTCCTTGCGTTTAGAATCCGCATAACTCTTCTGTCTGGACTGGGCTACCTTGAGTCTGTCGCGAATCAATTTAACCTTCTCTTTAGGCTCCTTAATCATGGTCCAAACAACTGACGGTCTCCAACTTCATCCCACAACAGCAGTGTCCCGCACCTCCTTCCGTACAAGGCTTCGAAAGGGGCCATCTTCAAACTGGCTTGATAACTGTTGTTATAGGAGAGCTCTCCATACGGTAAATTATCGTCCCAACTAAATCCATAGTCTAGCGCACAAGCTCTCAACATGTCCTCCAGAATCTGATTGACTCTCTCGGTCTTTCCATCCGTTTGTGGATGAAAGGCTGTACTGAACTCTAGCCTGGTACCCAAAGTCTCATGCAACTGATTCTAGAACTCTAAGGTAAATTGGGTTCCTCTATCTGATACAATGGTCCTCGGAACTCCATGCAGACATACGATCCTGGTCATACATATCTTTGCCAACTTTGCACTCGTATAAGTGGTCTTCACTGGGATGAAATGAGCTACTTTTGTCAATCGATCAACTACAACCCATATCGAGTCCTAGCTTGAACGAGTCCTGGGCAATTCCATGGTAAAGTCCATGCCAAGCTTGTACCACTTCCATTCGGATATCGGCAATTACTATAGCAATCCTGTTGGCTTCTGATGCTTTTCCTTCACTCTCTGACATACATCACATACTACTACGTACTCGGCAATATCCTTCTTCATTCCTGTCCACCAGAAACTTTCCTTCAAGTCCGGATACATCTTGGTGTTTCCTGGGTGAATTGAATACGGCGAATCATGAGCCTCTTGCAGAATCAAATTCCTGATCTCGGGGTCATTAGGCACATATACGCGATCTTCAAACCATAAAGTATCATGCTCATCCTCATGAAATCCTTTAGCCTTTCCTTTGCTCATCCGTTCCTTGATTTTGACAATATCCTTGTCAGTCTTCTGGGATTCTCTGATCTTATCCATCAAAGTGGAATGAATTTCCAATGCTGCTACATAACCTCTCGGAACTATTTCCAAACATAGCTCTCGAAGATCCTCTGCTAACTCCTTGGGTAATTCTCCGGTCATGAGCGTATTAACATAACTCTTGCGACTCAATGCATCTGCTACTACATTAGCTTTTCTGGGATGATAGTGCAACTTCATATCATAATCCTTAATGAGCTCCAACCATCTCCTTTGCCTGAGGTTCAACTCCTTCTGCGTGAAGATATACTTCAAACTCTTGTGATCCGTGTACGCCTCACAATGATTTCCGATGAGAAAATGCCTCCACGTCTTCAACACATGCACTATGGTTGCTAACTCCAAATCATGGGTGGCATAATTTTGCTCATGAGGTTTGAGCTGTCGTGAGGCATAAGAAACAACTCTTCCCTCCTGCATAAGCACTGCTCCAAATCCTCAACATGAAGTGTCACAATACACTTGATAATCCTTATGTTGATCTAGTAGAATCAGCACTGGGGCTGTAACCAAACGTTTCTTTAACTCCTGAAAACTGGCTTCACACTCCTCAGTCCATTTGAACTTGATGCCCTTCTTCAACAACTCTGTCATGGGCTTTGCAATCCTGGAGAAATTCTCAATGAACCTTCGGTAATAACCTGCTAGTCCAAGAAAACTCCTGATCTCTCCAACTGATGTGGGTGCTACCCATTTAGTCACAGAAACGACTTTGGTGGGGTCTACTACTATTTCTTCTCCGGATATAACATGTCCAAGAAATCCAACTTCCTTCAACAAAAACTCACATTTGCTGAACTTGGCATACAACTGATGTTCCCTGAGCTTCTCAAGAACCAAACGCAATGCTCCTTATGCTCCTCTTCATTCTTCGAGTAGACCAATATCTCGTCAATGAACACCACGACGAACTTATCCAAAAACCCCATAAACACCTTTGTTCATCATGTTCATAAAATAGGCAGGCGCGTTAGTTAGGCTGAATGACATAACGGTATACTCATATAGCCCATACCTTGTGGTAAAAGCTATCTTAGGTATATCCTGCTCTTGAATCTTCAGCTAATGGTAACCTGATCATAGATCGATCTTGGAAAATACCTTAGCTCATTGCAACTAGTCAAACAAATCATTGATCATCGGTAGCGGGTACTTGTTCTTGATCGTCACTTCATTCAACGCCCGATAACCAACAACCATCCTTAATGTTCCATCCTTCTTCTCCACTAAAAGTACTGGACATCCCCAAGGTGATGAACTTGGTAGAACGTAACCTTTATCTAGTAACTCCTTAATCTGCTTCTTAATTTCCTCCAAATCCTTTGCGGGCATCCGATACGGTCTCTTAGATATTGGCCCGGTGCCTGGCAAAAGCTCAATCAGATACTCAATGTCTCTATCCGGTGGCATGCCTGGCAACTCCTCTGGAAATACATCAGGGAAATCCTTCACCACTGGTACTTCCCCCTATACAACTCCTGATAAGGAATTCACTTGAGTCCTCTTTTGCACATGCCGGGATAGATACTTAATCCTTCTTCCCTCTGGGGTGGTGAGCATAATCGACTTACTGGCGCAGTCAATGTTCCCTCCATACTTCGATAACCAATCCATGCCTAATATTACATCCAATCCTTGTGACTCCAGTAATATTAGGTCTGAGGGAAACACGTAGTTACCAATCCTTAAGGGTAACCGATCACACCATAGGCTGGCCATATACTTTGCTCCTGGAGAGGTTACTAACATGGGTGATCTAAGGGCTTGGGTTGGCAGGTGATACTTATCCACAAATCCCCTTGATACATATGAATGTGATGCACCAGTATCAAAAAGAACGATTGCAGTAAATGACTTAACCAAAAACTTACCTATAACTGCATCTGGTTGCGCTTCAACCTCCTCCATGCTAACATGGTTTACTTGTCCCCTGTTGAAAGGGTTGGGCTTCTTCCCGGAGCTTCCATTGTCATTTCCATTCTTTGCTTCGGATAACTCGGCGGTGTAGTTTCCAATCTTCCCGCACTTGAAACAAGTAATGTGACTTAGATCCTTCTTGGCGGGCGTTGCTGGGTTGGAACGGTTCTGGCCGTCGTTTCCTCCATTCCCATTCCCATTCTTGGGACCACTATGGTTATGCGTCCTACCTCCATTGGAATTATGGCCTCCATGGTTATGGTGAATGTGTCCTCCCGAATTCGGGGTAAAACGGGGTCTCTGCTGATCTCCTGAACTGTAGTTCCCTTGTCCATACTTCCTCTTGCGGCAATATATCTGCTGCTGCTTCCCTTCGATCATAAGAACTCTATCTACCAACTCCTGGTAGTTGTTGAATGTTGACACCATCAACTGCATGCTCAGCTCATCATTCAGTCCTTCCAGAAACTTCTCCTGCTTAGCAGCATCAGTTGTTATGTCATCAGGGGCATAACATGCTAACTTACTAAACTCATCCACATACTGGCCCACCGTGCGTCCTCCTTGGCGCAAGTTGCGAAACTCGCGCTTCTTCATGTTCATAGCTCCTGCTGAAACATGGGCAGTGCGGAAAGCCTGCTGAAACTGATCCCATGTAACAGTGTCAATGGGGTAAGTGGATGTGAAATTCTCCCACCATGATGCTGCAAGTCCATCTAGCTGGTGTACGGCAAAATGCAATCTCTCTGCATCTGTGCATCCTGCAGTTGTTAGCTCCCTTCTAATCTTGCGGAGCCAATCATCTGCAACAATCAGCTCGGTGCTACTAGAGAACACCGACGGATTAAGCCTTAGGAAACGGGCTAAGTGATCAACAGGTGGTGGTGGTGGTGGGTTGGTGTTGTTGTTGTTACCTTGGTTCTGATTCTGAACTAGTAGCTGCATCAAGGTATTCTGCTGCTGGATCAACTGAGTGAGCTCCGGCGGGAAAGCAAATCCATTGTCATGTCTCGGAGGCATCTGATGGGTTTGGAAAAGGTGAGAAAACAGAATAGAATGAGGTCTAGAGGGAAAACACTACCCATATGCACATGAGACAAACACAATCATATCACTTCGATCAATTCAAACAAGGGCATACAATCGGTCTGACTATCATTACAAAACTGCTCGAACTATACTATATACATGGGGGAATACTACTACTGATATGGTGGTCGACTAGAAGGTTTGATCGGTGGAAGACTCCATGATATCTACTCCAGCTTCATCAACATAGTCATCATCGCTATCGTCGGGGTCTAAGTCGACATCGTCGATGATGATGTAGTCCTCTAAAGGAATGTCCTCGAAATCTTCGTCTTCTCCTCCTGGCATGGGGTCTCCCATGAACACTCCTAGCTTCCTTGTCAGGTTGTCATTCTTCTGCACTAGTATCGTCATTTCCTCCTCATATCCATCGCGTGTAGACTCGAGTTCTTCTTCTAGCTCCGTAATCTTAGTCATTTCCTTCTTTAGATCTATCATACCTACGCACATCTGGTTCTCCTGGCGTCGAATGTGCTTGTTTAACTCCTGGATGAAAGATGCAATGGACCTATCTCTCCTAGTGCTGATCATCTCCCATTGCTCATCTAGGCGCCCACATATCTGGTAGATAGTGTCCTTAAGATCCTTGTGATAGACTTCTCCAATGCGTCCCATGGCGATGTGGGCTGCCATGCTCTTTCCTAGACTCCAGGTTGGTGCATCAAAGAAAAACTCTATGGGCTCAGTGACTGGCATGAATGTTCTTCCTGGAACTTGATCTCGTATCATCCAACGCTCCTCTTCTGGTAAAATGGCGATGTAGGTCCCGGTGAACCTTGGTATTCCGATGTTCAGGTACGTAGTGACTTCCTTCAAGTGTCTTCCAAAAGGAGAGTCTTCATCCGGCTGTATAAACTTGTTCCTTGAGTCCGCCATCCTATAGAGTGGAAAAGGCACAGGAGTCAGAAATGAGTAGAGAAGAGTGGCCTATGGTTTATCTTACTGCTATGCTTTGATACCATCTTGTAGCGACCAGAACTCAAACAGTCTACTCTCTGGGCATCAGTGTCATCCCTGGATCCGTAATGCTGACACGCACAGTACTCGAGGATTTATAACAGAGTTCCAATCACGCACTTATTACGTCGAATGTCTCAAAAGAGAACTTATTACAATAATATGGCTTAAGGCCATCTAAATAAGATAACAGCGGAAGGCTTGGAAGATAAAGTGAGTCCATCAACTCCAACGACATAGCTGAGTGAACGACAACGACCTATGGCACCTTACTCGTCATCTGAAAAGTCTACAACATGATATGTTGCAGCCCGAAACGGGTCAGCACATGGAATATGATGGCAAAGTAACACATAGGGTAATGAACAGATAAATGCTATCACTACATGCATATATGGCTGGTAGAAAGCTCTATGGTTACAGTTTTGCATAAAGCCAATTTTTCCCTATAACAAAGGAATATATTTAATTCAACTATCATGGTGGTTGTTAAACATTGAGAAGGTTCCTCCAACTCAATACCAATTCAACATCATCAATTACCCAACAATTTATCTTTAGAGTGATGAGATCAACATGATATTCCAAGAACCAGATACTCAAGACATCCATAACCGGGGACACGGCTAACCATGATTAGTTTGTACACTCTGCAGAGGTTTGCACACTTTTCCCCACAAGACTCAATATCCTCCCTTAGATTTCTCGCACTACATGGTGTTTGAGAAACAGATACCGAGACACAGTCTTTCAGAAGCATTAACTCTTTACTCTGGGTAGACAGTACCACCTACATTAAGTCAAATTTTACAATACCAAAATCTTGTTCAAGTTTGTTAAACAGAAAGAGGGCTTTGAGACGAAGATCTAGGCGTTTTTTCAATGCATTCGGATAAACGAGTGAAAAGATAAACTAGATCGAAGATCAGGGCAGAAATCAGGATCGAAAATAATCACGAGAAAACCCTGGAAAAACAAAACAAGACGAACAGGCTAACAAACGAATGTTCGCTGTCTGCGACTAACCGACGAACAACGTTCGTTAAAACGAGCGAACGCTCGCTAAATAACTAAACTAAAAAAAACCCGAACTGATCTATATAAAACAATAGATCTAGGGTTTCTAAAAAAACCGTGCGGTTTTCTGAAAAAAACAAAATGGCGCCGGCGGTGGTTTCTACCTCCAGCGAGACTGCGACGATTCGGGGCGGCTCCGGCGGGACTCGGCTGCGGCAGCGGGGCAGCGAGGGGTGACGGCGGCGCTACGGGCGGCGGCGGCGGTGCCTGCGGGTGCGGTCGGCGGTGGAGGGTGGCTATGAGGGCGGCGGGGCGGCGGCTTATAAAGGGGGTCGGGGGGATCCGACTTGGGGGAGGGGCGGCCGGTGGCGTGCGGCGGGCGGACTCCGGCGAGTCTGTCTCGCGCACGGGAGGGCAAGGCGACGCGATGCTAGGCGGGCCGGCCTACTCAGCTAGGCCTTCGGCCCGGTCGGGCGGAAACTTTTTTTTTTAAATAATTCCGCCGAACAGAAAAGAAAAAAATCCTAATAAATATAAAAAAATTGTAAAAATGCCAAAACAAATTTTCAGCGTCTAAATGGAATATTTAGAACAAAGTGAACATTCTCTTGGCCTAAAATGCAATTTTTGAAAATGGTCAATTTTTCTAATCCGAATAAAATAGCGATAAAACTCCAAATAGAAATAAAATTGATTTTACTATTTTTCCTCCAATATTTCTTTTATTTTGGAGAAGTCATATTATCTCCTCTCATTTATTTCAATATATGAAATATTTGGAGGCAAAAATAATTAAAACCAAAATGACCCTCCTTTCAATATTTGAGAAAATTTCAAATATGAAAATAAATGAAATCCCCAACTCTCTCTGTGGGTCCTTGAGTTACTTAGAACTTCTAGGATCAACCAAAATGCAATAAAATACGATATGCAATGATGATCTATGTATAACATTCCAAATTAAAAATTTGGGATGTTACAATTGATCTCTCTCCACTTAGGCACTCTCTTCGGGCCATAGCATATAGATTTATTGAAAAGTCAAACATCACAAAGTTTAACCATGTACGTTGAGAAAAACAATTACATCTAGAATGGCAAACATATACCATTAGATTCACCCTGAGATGTAGTTTCGTATGATGTATCTTTGGTATTATAGATATAAATAACATTTGCGTAAACCTGATCAAAGTTTCCAAAGTTTGACTTCTAAAAAACTTACATGACTGCATTATCGAGCGGATGGAATATCTCTTTCCCCTCTTAGCTATCTGACGCACCACTCAGCCTTATCGGGGCTCCTCTATCACTCTCAAACTTTATATCTCCCTGGTTCACACATACACATGTCTCGCTCGCGCTATAAATGTAGACCCATCCATCACTCTCCGCCCTTGTTCTCTCTCTATGTGACACGCACCCCGTAAGTACCATAGTCCCTCACTCTATCATAGGCGCAAGCACTCCCCCCGCTAAGTATGATTATCTCTCACTAGGTATCAGTAACACACGTATTGTCTCCTTCCATCCATACTTCTATCTCGATATCTCTCGGGGTATCTTCTATTGCGCACACACCTTATCACTCGATCTCCCACCCATGTAGTCCCATCACAATCTCCAGGGGATCTCTCTATGACAAACATACACTCTCTCCTCCCCATGTCTGCATTTTCTCCATACGTCTCTCTCGACCTCTCCCTTGTTTTTCAGACCCCTCTTGGCCACGTGCTAGGGGTCTTTCTCTCTCGGTTGCAAACAATCACACACTATCTCCTCACCTTGCTTCCGTTGTCGAAGATGCATGTGTGATATGTTTGCATAATACACACACGCTTTTTCTCTACTTTTGTCGTGTGTTGTCCATGTCTCTTTCACACACACACACACACACACTTTTTTCACTCACTCTTTATATTTCTCTCTCCCCCCCTCTCTCTCTAGTTAAGGACTCTCTCACGTCCATAAGCATATGGATGTTTGGAAAAGTCAAACCTCAAAAAGTTTGACCAGGTATATGTGGAGAAAAACATTTACATCTGGAACGATCATTAGATTCATCACAACATGTACTTACTTCATACTATCATTTATCTTTGGTATTGTAGTATAAGTAATTTCTTCATAAACTTGGTCAAAGTTTCAAAAGTTTGACTTTAAAAAAATGTTGGAACAACATTATTGAATGGAGGGAGTAGCTCTCTCTCTCTCTCTCTCTCTCTCTCTCTCTGCTATCTCTCACGGGCCTCCCCTCTCACTCGAACTCTCTATACCGACGGATTATATGCTCACAGTGTCAGCGTATAGCTCCATATATTGTTTAGTTGACCGGTCAACCAGTCCACATGCTGCCTTGTCAGCTCGTGTTCTGTATCTTCGTGTGCTGGCCCATGTGGCAGTGGGTGAAAATAAGTAAACTAGAGGCCCATCTGACACGCGGTGAAGTAAACAAAGTTGAAACCACTCGGGGTAGCACCCCTCATGCTAGTAAATTGAGGGCACATTGAGGACAGACTTCTTCCGCTTAAAGGATGCACTCGCGCACAATTCACCACTGCGTGGCGGCATGCACAAAAGGACGCACTCGGGCACACCCAGCACACAACACACACCAGCACACATGTACACCGGCGTCGCCATCGGTTGAGATGGAAGGCGAGGCAGCCAACTAGCGGAGGCAGCTCGAGCCAAAACCGCATCCGGCGAGCCTGGACTTCATCAATAGCCTCCCTGACAACATGCTGCTCGTCATCATCGGCCTCCTCCCCACCAAGTCTGCCATGCAGGCCGCCCTGCTCTCCCAGCGGTGGCGCCCCCTCTGATGCCGATCCCCCTCAACCTCACCGTCGGCAGCTGCCTCTGCGACAGGGATTGCAAACACATGTCTGTAGTCTCGAAGATCCTTTCATTGCACCCTGGGCCAGCCAGACGCCTTGACATCCGCACGTTCAGTACCAACTGCAAGGTCCAATCCAAGTTCGATGAGTGGTTCTTATCCCCCGCCCTAGTTCAGCTCGAGGAGCTCAGCTTTGAAGCTGGACGATGTCGCTCTCTGCCGCCATCCGCGCTCCACCTCACGCCAATGTTGCGCCACGCCAGCTTCAGCTCCTGCTATCTTCCCCAGATTAATGCCGCTCCCGCCCTTCTTCTCCCTCAACTCAAGCAGCTCGACCTCTTTGATGTTGTCATGTCGAAGAAGGCTATGGAGCACCTGCTCCGCAGCTGTACTGCGCTCGAGTACCTTCGTCTTGAGCAGATCCACGGGTTCATTAGCCTCCACATCGCCTCGACGAATCTCTGATGGATTTACGTGTCTTCCTGGCCCCGTAACAAGACATCAATTGGGAAGAGATCACTCCAGCTGTTCCACGTTATGGTAATTGAGAATGCGCCATTCCTTGAGAGATTGCTTGTATAGGATCTAGAAGGTCCAACAAAATCAGGGTCATTGACGCGCCGAAATTGACAGCGTTGGTGTACTCGTCTGACAAATTCTTCGAACTCTTTATTGGATCCGTAATCATTCAGGTAGTCCACTCATCTTCTTCTCCGTCTTCTTGAAATTCACATTTTTAAATTTCTTCTTGATGTATTTACGACCGTCTTCTAGAAAATGATTCCCACAAGCTTCACCCAGTCTATGCGCACAGTGAAGATCTTGGCAATAAAATATCTCGGCCCCAATCTAGATCAAGTTGTTGGATTCCTTACATGCTTTCCGTGCACGGAGAAGCTACTCATCGAGGTAAAACTTCTTTCCTATTAGTAAACGTTAATCACAATGTAGCTCAATTTTTTTTGTAATTTCCCAATTTACGATGACAAGTGTAGTGTTCAAAACTGCATCTACGCACTGCACCGAAAGAAATGTTTTGAGTATTTTTTCTCACGTGATCACCTGCATCATTTTTTTGTTGTACTACTATAGTAGCCTGGGCTAGTCATAGTGGAAAGTAACTTAGACTAGTAACTCTATGGTTACCCTAAGAGCAAGTACAACCTTCGTCCTGGTTTACTCTTCCTATTTTGTAGTATCAAAATCTGACCATAGATTTAACTGACAAAATATTAATGCATGTCACTAAGAACTATATCGTTGGATTCGTATTTGAACATAATTTGAAATGGTATAATTTTTAGTGACATGCATTAGCATTTTCTAAGGTAAACCTAAGGTCAAAATTTTATACTAAATATGAGGTAGTACAAAGGTGGGCTATAACGGCCCTCCACTATGTAGGCCAAAACATGTGCCAAATTCACTTGTGATGCATTTGGCATCGATGCCCCTCCATTGCTCACCTGGTGCCCCAATCTGGATCTCCTACTTTGCTCTGGTGCCAAATTAACTCACGCAATGAAAAAACACTTGCATGTGTGTGAGAGAGAGAGAGAGAGGACTGAGGTAATAAAAACACTTGTTTGGGAGAGTGAGAGGCTGGTGTAGTTGGTTTGATTGATTTGTTTATACATGTGGGTCTGTGTGCACAACGGTGCCAACTCTCTCACATCGCGAGAGCGGTGCCAAAATCTTTTGATTTGACATCGATGCGTATTATGTGGCATACTTTTGAGAAATATGGCATCGGCCACATAGTTGAAGGCAACAAATTCCCAAGCTCTTCATGTGCTCCTAGGTAAATGAGAGGAAAGAGAAAGAGAGAGAGAGAGAGAGAGAGAGAGAGAGAGAAAATATCACTAGCCAGCCAACCCTATTGTATGAGCGAATGGTATTGCTACCTCTTGATGACACGACAATCTTATACAGCCAGCTGCTCTAATATGTTCTCTTCTTTTGCAGATAAAAAAACACCCGAAAGTGAAAAATGTGCTGCACTATAATAATCTCATCGAATGCCTTGATCTCCATCTTACAGAAATTGATTTGATTGACTACCGAGGCAACACATCTAAGATTAAATTGGACAGGTTCTTTGTTCTGGAGGCAAGTGTGCTCAAGGTAATGAGGTTTGGCATTCTCTAGCGCAACAATGAATGGCGTGCTGATCACCGCAAGCGTCTAAGCCTAAATGACAAAGTCTCCGGAGAAGCTGAAATTGTCTTTGAAACATCAAATGGCCAGAGACTCGAAAACTTATTTGCCCATTAGTGACTTGTCAGGGCGGTGGATTTTAGTTTCTATGATAATGCTGCATCCACCTAAAGTAACAAAAGTTCTTACGTAAATTTCCTAGTAATTCCCTCTTCGTAGGTGCAGCATTACTCCTAGCATTTGTAATATCAGTTTGAAACTTGTAATATTGCCGTGTCCTATACCTGCGTTTTCAAAATCCTGCAAATCAAACAGGTCCTGAGTTGGTGACTATGTTGTGACTGCCATCTCTCACCAATAGCCGTCAGATCTAGATCTGACGCATACAAACAAAACTTCTCCAGTTTTGCAAAAAGGTGCCTGCACTTGTTCCCTATTTACAAACAACTCCTTATTTCACACAATCAACCTTATATCCTCCCCACCACATCTAGAAGGCCATGGAAAAATCTGGCGCGATGGCCGCTGCCAGCGCCGTCCACCCCCAATCTTGGTGTTCCGTGCAATGCACAGGCATCTATGCATGGGAAATTTATGCCGAACACAGCTAGTTGTAAGCAGGCTAGCTCTATAGCTATGATGATAGTGACTGCAGACGGTGAGGCTGACTATGGCATGCCAAACACGACACCTATACTCAGGTGTAATCTCCGGCACAGGGTCCTGTCACTTCACTGTGAGGAGCAACACGTAATAATTTGACCAACGGGTAGTACAGTGCTACTACATTGGTAGTACTAGTACTAGTACTAGCACCACCGTCTGGATTTAGTAGTACTACCACGTCCATCTGGATTTTAGTATTTGACTAGCAATATCTAGTAATGCATGTCACAAAAAATGTACTACTCCCTCTGTAAATAAATACATGGTGTATTGTTTTATTCCTATCGGCAAGAGCACTTAATGTCCTTTTGCTAATTAATAGGATTACATGCAATGAACTAACCACTGCATGTCATGTTTGGTAGTCTCAAGTCATTGAAAGCATGCACGGCCCACATCTCTCATTGGTTGATATGTCATGAAATATGAAATGAGGAGGGAGTTAATGTACCATGCCTATGTGTTTTGGGATTATTTGGTTTTCGTAAGGTGACTTACACAACATTTTTTGTTGCATGCATTAACATTTTATTAGTTAAATCAAAGGCCAAAACTTGGCGCAAAATGCAAAGGGGACCAATAAACCAGTAAACATCAAAATTCTCTCGTTTGGCCCCAGCTAGAGGTCCGGTGAGATGACTATACTGCACCGACACGGAGGGGGCGCAACTTCATTGACTTACTGCACCTGTCTTTGGGTGCATGGCACGTGGGCCCAACAGGTGGCTGGCCCACCTGTCATACAGCCAAAGGCAGGTGCCATAGAGGGTCGAGGAGTAGATGGCCAACTCGCACATGAATTCAACGCAGTCTGCACTTCTGATATAAAGGCTCCTCGCCAGTCCAATCTAGTATGAAATCCTATGCACCTACGCACGCTAATCAAGGGCAAGAGATAACTCCAATCGCAAGATCAGTTGACTATAAGCTAAGCTAGACCCATGGAGGTGATGAGCGCGAGCATCAGCCGGCTGTGCCAGATGGTCCACGACGCCGGCCTGCGGCCCAGCACCGAGGAACGTCTCCAGGTAGTGCTTGAGGCCGCCAGGGCAAGGGGCCGCTTGGACGACAACTTCGTCTCCTTGTTCGACGAGGCCCTCGTCGGCTTCCTCGACAAGTTCACCATCGTCAAGAAGCTCGTGGACGACCTTGACGTACGCCTCCAGCCGACGCGCCCAAGCTCTGCGATGCACACCATCCTCAACGGCCACTATGGTGACAACCTCTTAGACGCACTAGTGGCCCTGCGACTGCCCGCCGTCGCACTGGAGAATGTCCACCTCAAGGTCATGCTCGCCGCGCAATGCCTGGCGCAGCAAGACACCATCGACATAATCACCCACGTCTACGCGCAAATCATCCACAAGGACTACTACATGCAGGAGGAGGACGATAGGACGCTGGCCTTCTTGGACTGCAGGGCAACCTTGGACGGCATTGTTCAGAAGCACGTTGAGCTCACCGCCAACGCCGCTGCTCCTCACACGTTGGTTCGTGAGCCGGTGCACTACGGTGTGAGGATGTCGTTCATGGATCCGTATGTATTTTTATCTTTCCGTCAAATCCATGTAGTAGTATATGGTACTACTAGTAATTATCTTACCTTTCGCATCAACTTCATAATTTTCGTACGTAATCCGTGCAAATCGTGCCAGAATCACGTCAGAACCAAACTTCTCATTACTCTAGGGAAATCATTATTTCTATCTATCGGTCGCGCCGTGGAGCAGAACTAAATTTTACATGTTACAAGTTCAAAAGGAAAAGCCTGTCGTCTTCGCATCGCACCCCCACATGGTTGGTCCGGCACGCTGCTCAAGGGGGAATGCGTGTGGTGTTGCATTTTCACTTACAAGTGGGATCACAGTTAAGAAAACCGACTATCGGCGAACCCCCACCTCGCCCACCGCGCGATAGCTGAGAAAACAGGAGGGAGGAGAGATGGCTGTAGCATGGACTCCAAGAAAATTGGTCTCGGATGGGACTCGTGTGGGTGGCATGTGCCGTACTGCTAGACAGGAATGCTAGTTATGGCCCATGACACCCCACTATATCGAGCCTATATCGAGGTGCTGGTTACGTAGAAAAAATTTCCTGGTGTCCATGCTCAGCCCTCCTCTATCTCTCTTCTCAGCCAGCCAGCAGACGCGCGGAGCCCATTGTCTGTTTGCTCATATGCGGTCCCACATGTCAGTGAAAACGCAAGATGACCCACTGAACCTGCACATCTTTCACCTCGACGTGGTGGTGATGAAAAACAAATCCAATAAAGATCTTAGGTGGCCGCTTTTGGAATTACTCAAGAGTAGTAAGATTCTATTTACAATTTAACCCAAGATGCACATCACGTGGCTTCAACTACCACTCTATTTTCTTGCATGACACGACCAGGATACTGGATGTCCCATGTGTCGACAAAAGGAGGAAGAACTCGACCAAATCTTCGGTTGTTCTCTCGAATTATACTAGTTGTGCTAATTTAAAATTTTATTGTGTAGAATGGATGCAAGTTTTGGTATTGGGAAGAAGAGTACATCAATATATTGATAGAGCGCAATTTAGTAGATGTTCTAGCACTTTTAGCTAGCATAGAGGCTAGAGATGAGACTAGTGCACTTGTTGATAGAATAGAGTCTATACATGAGACTAGATGCGAAGAAGCAACTCTACTTCTTTACACTCGAAGAAGAAAGAAGCACCCAAGATCGAGCCTCCGCAGATCCACAATGAATGCATCGAGAAGGCCCTAATCCAACTTACAGGAGCAGTTATGGAAGTTGGATATCTTCTAAAATGTATTCTTGTGCTTCTTGTTTTCTTTGGTCTTGCTTTTCTAGTCAAATTTTGGTGATGTATTTCCATGTACCAAAAATCAATGATGAAAAAAATATATGTGTTTGCAAAGAAGAATGTATGCGTCCGGGATGCGTCCGTGCGTTGGGAGCATGGCCACCACATCCGAGAAATGGCCCGGACACGACCCCATTGCCCTACCCAAACGGATAGAATCCGGGAAAAACGGAGGTCCATTTGGGGTCCTGCATTGAATTTGGCCTTAAAAGTGGGACCGCAGTTGAGGAAACTGACTATCGGCAAAACACCACCTCGCCCGCCGTGCGATGGCTGAGTTAGAGAAACGACGAGGTTGAAGAGATAGCCGTAGCATGGACTCCAAGAAATATGGTGTCAGATGGAAGTCGTGCTGGTGGCGTGTGCCGTAATCCTGGACGTGAATGCTTGTTCTGGCCCATGCCACCCTACTATATAGTAGTAGTATCGAGGATTCGAGGTGCTGGTTACATACAACGAACACATTAACATATGGCCCACCTCACACTCTGGCCAAATTTCCTGGAGTCTGTGTTAGGTTAAAAAGTGTTCTTTGTGAGGGCGGGTGGCTGGTCTCAAGTTTAAAACTTGTTGTATTACGTATACGTAGACGTAGAGATAGTGTAGCAGTTCTGAAAGTTTGAACCCAAACATCAGAATGCAATTTCTACTGGACTCATCGGAGGACCTAGGATGATGGGATTCGCAGCTACAGTAAAAACACCCGCCCGACGTGTGAAGCATGGGAAGCTAGTACAAATAGTGTACTATTGTTGATTGGCCTCATCCTATAACCTATTGCAATGCACATACAATTATGTACTATATGCTCCTTCTCGGTCGTCGGGAATCTATGTTCTTCCACTCTTTCGTTTAAGACATGAGCTTTGTTCATCCTTTTGCCGACACACGAGACATCTATGTGCCTCCATTTTAAAAATCATACTATATGCCTCCATGACACATGGGACATCTAGCATCAAGGTGGCGTGTCATGCAAGAAAATGGAGATATGTAGTGCGTAAGTGAGTCATGCACCTCGATGGCACCTAGTGTTGGGGAACAGTGCAGAAAACAAAAAATTTCCTACGATTTCACCAAGATAAATCTATGAGTTCATCTAGCAACGAGAGAGAGGAGTGCATCTACATACCCTTGTAGATCGAGCGGAAGCGTTCAAGAGAACGGGGTTGAGGGAGTCGTACTCGTTGTGATCCAAATCACTGGAGATCCTAGCGCCGAACGGACGACAGCTCCGCGTTCAACACACGTACGGTCAGCGAGACGTCTCCTCCTTCTTGATCCAGCAAGGGGGAAGGAGAGGTTGATGAAGATCCAGCAGCATGACGGCGTGGTGGTGGATGCAGCAGGGATCCCGGCAGGGCTTCGCAAGGCGTCTGCGGGAGGGAGAGGTGTAGCAAAGGGGGAAGGGAGGCGCCAAGTGCAAGGGTGCGGCTGCCCTCCCTCCCCCCTCTATATATAGGGTCCCCAGGGGGGCACCGACCCTAGGAGATGGGATCTCCTAGGGGGGCGGCGGCCAATGGGGGTGCCTTGCCCCCCCAAGGCAAGTGGAGGCGCCCCCTCCCCTAGGGTTCCCAACCCTAGGCGCAGGGGGGCCCAAGGGGGGGGCGCACCAGCCCACCAGGGTCTGGTTCCCCTCCCACTTCAGCCCATGGGGCCCTCCGGGATGGGTGGCCCCACCCGGTGGACCCCCGGGACCCTTCTGGTGGTCCCGGTACAATACCGGTGACCCCCGAAACTTTCCTATGGCCGAAACTCGACTTCCCATATATAATTCTTTACCTCCGGACCATTCCATAACTCCTCGTGACGTCCGGGATCTCATCCGGGACTCCAAACAACTTTCGGTTTGCTGCATACTAATATCTCTACAACCCTAGCGTCACCGAACCTTAAGTGTGTAGACCCTACGGGTTCGGGAGACACGTAGACATGACCGAGATGGCTCTCCGGCCAATAACCAACAGCGGGATCTGGATACCCATGTTGGCTCCCACATGCTCCTCGATGATCTCATCAGATGAACCACGATGTCGAGGGTTCAAGCAACCCCGTATACAATTCCCTTTGTCAATCGGTATGTTACTTGCCCGAGATTCGATCGTCGGTATCCCAATACCTCGTTCAATCTCGTTACCGGCAAGTCACTTTACTCGTACCGTAATGCATGATCCCGTGACCAGACACTTGGTCACTTTGAGCTCATTATGATGATGCATTACCGAGTGGGCCCAGAGATACCTCTCCGTCATACAGAGTGACAAATCCCAGTCTCGATCCGTGTCAACCCAATAGACACTTTCGGAGATACCCGTAGTATACCTTTATAGTCACCCAGTTAAGTTGTGACGTTTGGTACACCCAAATCACTCCTATGGTATCCGGGAGTTACACGATCTCATGGTCTAAGGAAAAGATACTTGACACTGGAAAAGCTCTAGCAAACGAACTACACGATCTTGTGCTATGCTTAGGATTGGGTCTTGTCCATCATATCATTCTCCTAATGATGTGATCCCGTTATCAATGACATCCAATGTCCATAGTCAGGAAACCATGATTATCTGTTGATCAATGGGCTAGTCAACTAGAGGCTCACTAGGGACATATTATGGTCTATGTATTCACACATGTATTACGATTTCCGGATAACACAATTATAGCATGAATAAAAGACAATTATCATGAACAAGGAAATATAATAATAATCCTTTTATTATTGCCTCTAGGGCATATTTCCAGCACCTAGTACTACGCAATAGTTTTTCTCCTCGATGGCATGTGAATAGTGCATGTACTCAATGACAGAGCACGAGATGGTAGCCATGGACATGGTCAGCCCTTTTTGAAGAGAGTACTAATAACTTTGATGTGTCCCATCAACTCGCAGAACGACGAGAAGCTTGCTTACCTTCTCCCTTGCCAACGCATGCGCGGTGGCTTGCAGCACGAGGAGAAACTTTTGCTTACAAGCGGTGGATGTGCAGCAGTTCATTTGGTGTCAGATTGCCAGAAGTACTACTGTGGTACCATCATTATTGTTCAACTTATGGAAGAGGAGAAGAGCCAAGCGCAAGGTCACCTACTAACATAGTACAGTACTACCATAGCCAAAGCTGGCCCACCTTCGTAGATCATGGTTAATTAATATAGGCGGCTCTTGCAGTGGCACATCATTTAGAGCAAGTACTCTCTTTGTAGGAACAAATGAATTGAAACAAAAGTTGGAGTGGATGCTAGATTGCCAATTAAAACATGATTATGTATCAAAAAAATCCTATAGCATTCTATCCTATGAATCAAACGACCAATGTAGGAAAATTATGAGGGAGGGTCTCTCCAACAGTGTTCCTCGGCTCGCACCTAGCATCATGATGGTCGAACTTGGAGTCATTCATCTGGTACACGTGGCATCTCAGATCTGGACACAAGGTGACGCGACCTCTCACTTCGTGCGCCATTTGAAGCAGCGCGCCGGTGGAGGACTAGCATACTCCAATATTAGGTTGGCTCTATTGATGTGGCAACTTCATATACTAACTGGATGCTGGCTATACTACTACGGTACTCACACTCCAAGAAGTGACTCGAAAACCATTCATAAATTAAGTCTATGACATGCGTTTGCAAATGTACCATTCATTACATACAAAAAGTCACCAATTCACAACGACAACGAGGATACATGTTGGATTATAAATTATTGCCAACAAAACATTCTAGTAAATACTGAAATTTTCATCACACAACAAATAACAAGCAATGAAATGAACTTCAACTCAACAAATCCTCGGCGTTGGAAACACTTGCTTTGAACCATAGGTGCTCTGGGAAGGGCCAGCTATTGTCAATATTGAGAGCAACACAGGACTGATCATCCAGGCTGAAGCAACATATATCAGGAGTAGTGTCACATCCCTAGTTCTGGTATGCACTAGGCTAGCCTTCATGTGAACATCATGTTTAAATTCTAATGAAATTTGAATTTAGGAATTTTCAAAAGCCTCAGAAGACCTCTAAAAATAACCAACATTTAAATATCATCAAATGAGTCCAAGAAAATGTTCCTGTCATTCTATGAAAATATTGGCATGAGTTAAAATGCAAACCAATATTTTTGGAGTGACTGAAATATTTATTTTGGGCCTTTTGAATTAAATCAATGACATATTTGAGTTGGATTTATTTCGATTATATAAGAAATAAAGCTCAAACATTTTTGTAAGTTACATGTGACTTGGGCTAGACCTAAGCTCACATAACAATTTACAGAAAGTTTATAAAAATGATTTGATGTTCTAAATCAAATCAAAACAAATAACAGAAATAGAAAAACTTAAATAAAAGAGAGAGAGACTAACCTGGGCCACTTACCTGGCCGGCCCAGCTGGCAGCCCACCTGCTGGCCCAGCCCAGGAGCCCTTCCCCTGTCGTCTTCCTCCTCTCCAGGAGGACGAGCGCGTGGCCGCACCGCGCCGGCACGCGCCCCGGCCACCTCCACCCTGCCTGCCTCCGTCCCCGACGCCTAGACACCTCCAACGACGCCACGCACCCCCCTGGACCGCTCTCACTCTCTCCCGTGGCGATTTTCCTCTCTGCATCTCTGCCCCCTCCTCTGTTCTCTAAACCGAGAGCCGCCCTCGCCGCCGCTCACCATTGCCGCGCCCAGAGCCACCTCCTCGCCCCTCTGATGTGCCTAGGAGCTCTGCCTTGTATCCGAGAAGCTCTACCACGACGCACGCGACGCCGGGTGCCCTGAAGCCACGCCATCTCCGCCATCTTCATTGCCACGGCCGGCGATCGCTGCCGCTCGATTCGCAGCACCGAAGACGCCCCCGAGCTCGCTGACCACCTCATCGTCCTCCCTGTGAGCTCCTGCTGATTTCTCTTTGCTCGCCCCCTTCGTTCCTGTCCCCTAGCTCCGTTTTCTGACCGTGGCCGAGGTCGCCGCCGCCGTGCCATGTCGTTGCCGTGGCAACAGCCGCCTCCACCCGATTTTTAGCGCGTTGCCGTGCTCACCGAGCTCCCAGGAGCCGAACGCGTTCCCCAGCTCCTCCTGTCGTGCTCCGCAGCCGTGTTCCGCTCGATGCCGTAGTTCCGGCCGCCGCCTAAGTGGTCGCCGCCGTCGACCCCAGCCTCCCTGTGCCCAGCTGCGTGCGCCCCTAGATGCGCAGGAGCACGGGCTCCCTCCTGGTGCCCTCAGCGCGACCAGCCGCGGGCTGTAGCACCGTCCCGAGCAACTCCGGCGAGGTCTCGCCGTCGCCGTGGTCGCCGGCGTCACTTGCTGACGTGGCTGGCTTAATTAGCCACTAATCACCGCACCGTGTCACTAACACTGGGCCCCACATACTTAACTAACCACTGCTTAATTCCTGTTTAGTTTAAATTAATCACAGTGGCCCCACGCGTCAGCATTGACCTCGCTGACGTGGCCGTTGACCGGGCCCGCCTGTCAGTGTCACAAACAGACACTGGGTCACTGACCAGTGGGTTCCACCGGTCAGGTTGGACCTGGTCAGCCCCGGTTGACCTGCTGACGTCATGCTGCTATCATGCTGATGCAATAAAGCTTTTCTGGCGTTTTTATTAATTAAGGAATTCCAGAAAATACACTAAACTTCTTAAATTCATTGAAAATCAACCGTAACTCCAAATGAAATAAGTTATATATGAAAAATGATCAGAAAAATCCAATCTATCCATCTGTACCATTTTCATGCATGTTAGAACAACTTATAGCTGCTGTTTAGCACAAATCATATAAATGACATTTGAATTTCACATATGGAGTTTGGTTTTGAACGTAGGGTTCAAACCAACTTCATTTAACTTTGTTTCTAGCTGCATTAGCTCAAAACACCAGCATGTTGCCATGTCATGATCATGCATCATAATGTTGCATTGCGTTGATTGTGTTTCCTCTCTGTTGCCGGTAATTGTCCCCTCTCGGTAGACGATGTTCCGACGTTGTAATCGTTGACACTGATGAAGACTCAATGCTATCTTCAGAAGTGCCAGGCAAGCAAAAACCCCTTGTTCATTCCGATACAATCCTACTCTCTCGCTCCTGCTCTCTTTTACTACATTAGGACAACACCGACTCATCTGTTACTTGCTGCGGTAGCTGAACCCCTTTATCCTTTGCATGACCTGTCATTGCCACAGTAAATAGATGAAATCCACTAGCATGAGTAGGAGTTGTTTGAGCCCTATTGTGCCTACTCATTCTTGCTTGTTTGTCATGCCTGCTACTGCTTAGAGTTGAGTCAGGTCTGATTCATCGAGGATGAATCAGAGGCGTGTGAACATGTCCTACTATGTGTGAGCTAAGTGTGTGAACATGATTTGGTAAAGGTAGCGGTGAGAGGCCATGTAGGAGTACATGGTGGGTTGTCTCATTGCAGCCGTCCTCAGGAACTGAGTTCTGTGTTTGTGATCCATGAACAGTTACTACCACACATTGGGTTCTGGTAACTCGACCCCTCTCGACTTATTAATCAAGTTGATCTCTGTCCAGGAGTTGCAACTAGTTTCTGGTGTTTGTAGGTAGTGTTAGTAGTCTACCAAGTGGCACCCGGTACAGGTGGGCTTGGGACAGACTAGGCACCGTGGCACGGTGTACCAAGCGTAGATCCACCTGTCGAGGTGGGCTTGGGAACCCTGCACACATCGTTTGGGGCCGTGAGCGACACCCCGGCCAGATCTCCTTGCGGATGGAACCCGAATAGGCGATAAACCTGGACGAGAGACTTGTGTTGTTAGTCAGGTCGTGGCCGACACCCTTGCTGGGCTTCCGCTTGAAGGTTGCCAAGTACATGTCGTGTAAACGGCGGTAAGTGGTGAGAGCGTGTGTGAAGAAGTACACCCCTGCAGGGTTAATATGATCTATTCGAATAGCCGTGTCCACGGTAAAGGACTTCTGGGTTGCCTGTACAGTTCATAGACAAGTGAAAGTGGATAATCTAAAATACACAAGATAAGCGTGAGTACTATGGATGGCGTTCTCGTAGGGAGACGGGAGCAGATCCATAGTGGTGTATTGATAAGGTGAATATGTGGACTCGTGTGCGCCACCTCAAAAGAGTTACTTGCAGTCGTAGTCAGGTTAGCCACCGAGTCAAAGCTGGCTTGCTGCAGTTAAACTCCACCACCCCCTTTGTTGATAATGATGCATATGTAGTTAGTTCTGATGTAAGTCTTGCTGGGTACATTTGTACTCACGTTGCTTAATTTATGTTTTTGCAGAGAGACTTCAGTCTCACTAGTAGTACCGCGTGGCCTTCGATGTTTAGCTTGTTACCTCGGCAGGATCTGGTAGATAGTTAGGCTTCTCAGCCTTTTTCATTTGTAGATGTCTGTACTCAGACATGTTAAGCTTCCGCTTGTGCTTGACTTGTGTGCTCTGAATGCTAGGTCATGAGACCCATGTTTGTAAGATCTCGCTCCTCGGAGCCTATTGAATAAATACTTGAGTTGTAGAGTCATGTTGTGATGCCATGTTGTATTTGCACATATCGAGCATATTGTGTGTATGTTATTTAAATGCTTGGTATGTGTGGGATCTGACTATCTAGTTGTTTATCCTTAGTAGCCTCTCTTACCGGGAAATGTCTCCTAGTGTTTCCACGGAGCCATGGTAGCTTGCTACTGCTCCGGAACACTTAGGCTGGTCGGCATGTGTCCTTCTTCATTCCTGTGTCTGTCCCTTCGGGGAAATGTCACGCGATGAATACCGGAGTCCTGTTAGCCCGCTACAGCCCGGTTCACCGGAGTCCTGCTAGCCCAGTGCTACAGCTTGGATTCACTCGCTGATGACCGACACGTTCGATGTTGGGTCATGGATGCCTATCCCTGTAAGTTTGTGCCACTTTGGGTTTACGACTAGCCATGTCAGCCCGGGCTCCTTATCATATGGATGCTAGCGGCACTATCATATATGTGTGCCAAAAGACGCAAACGGTCCCGGGCAAAGGTAAGGCGACACCCGTGGGGATACCGTGCGTGAGGCCGCAAAGTGATATGAGGTGTTACATGCTTGATCGATGTGGCATTGAGTCGGGGTCCTGACAGCTTTGGTATCAGAGCTTGACTGCCTGTAGGATTACCAAGCCAAACCGGTCGAAGTTGAGTCTAGAAATTCTTTAGTTATATAAGGGAATTGATTGTGATTGGGAACGTAAGGCTCTTTTTACTCCTTATACCTTATGCCCTCTGATCTGAGTCCTCTTATCTTTACTGCCGGGTTAAGAAACTAGGCTTTCTCCTCTTCTATCAGGATCACGTGTTACTAATCTGTAGACTTATAGAATTGTTGGATTTAAGCCTCGATTCAGTTCCTACTACTTTCGTATGATAATTTTTGATCTCAAAACCTTGATATTGTGCTTCTGAGTGGTTATGCCACCATTTTGGCAGCATGTCTCAAATCTTTTCAAGCATTTACAACCGTTATGCTGTCCGAGTCATCCCAGGTTTCTAAATAATCTGATGCAATTGCAAAATCCTTTCCCTCTGTTTTTGATGACCTTTCTGGCCAGGTTAACCACACTAAACGGTGAGTTGAGGTACTCTATTGCCTCGACGTATATGTTGGAGCTATTATTATGACCCTAGATGTCTAGAGTATCACCTAGTAATCTAGCCATGTTTTGTGTTCCAGTGTGATGATCCTGGCCATCATTCTCGAAAGCATCCCGTGATGCCATTTAGTTGGTAGTTTTTCTATTCCTGGGCTTCTGACCCAAGATTCACTCTACCTACTTCATGTTGTTAGTGTTTGCTAGTTCCTTTAGGAAATTAGTAACCTTTGCAATAGTCCTCGAAGTTCGTGGTATTTCCTTCTTACAAATACTATGAACCACTTTATGGCAGAAGTTTGTTGGATCAAAAGATCACAACAGGAGTGCCCTCGATGAGTTCTCCATCCTATATTGCGACTCTGCCAGTTCTACTTTTCTGCATGGGTTATCCGGAAGAAACTTGTTGAACTTGTTTAGACATACTAACCTATGCATCCACTACTCATAAAACCGTATGTTCCTTTGAGTTGTCCTGCTTTAGTTGTCTTCCGACCCTCGTCTACCAATTGTTAGTCAAGAGTATGCGTGCAATCGTTCATCGACGCCTATTATTCTTGTGTTCCGTCAAGCCATTCTATCCCAGAAGGACTAGGAGAAATGAACTCCAGTACCTCATCCATATCTAGGATTGGGTCAAAGTAGTCATACTCCGCAGATCAAATACTAATCCAGTTTTTGTTCTGTTCTACCCTGAAGTATTACCCTCTTTATGTCAAGAAAGTCATAGGAATTACACATCATCTTATGAATTCTTGGTGTAGTGATACTTCTCGCCATCATTATTCATTCCTCGGTCCCCGTGTTGTTGAACCGGAATGCCGACAAGTGAATCGTGATGTGTGAACTCAATACTCCTAGCAACTCCATTGCTTGGTAGTTAAAGGACAATAATTTCATTCTTAGCATGTTGGTTATTGAATCATCATTCTAAGATTGATCGTGCTACCTAGTCCATTCTCCTGGTTCACTCCTTGATCGATGAGTTAGGATTATTTCAAATCCTCGCTCTATTGATCATATCGTCTTGCCCTGAAAAGCAAGATTGTCCTCGAGCTTAGTAACATATCGGTGGTTCGTGATTTTCCGAATATCTTCTCGGAAGTATTACCAGGTCGTCACCTGACCGCTATGTTGAGTTCATGATCAAGTTGGTTTCTTGTAAACCACCCTTTCTCCAAGAATCCATGTTGGATACCCTAAGCTAGTTGGTTAAGCTAAACAACAACTTGGAGAGTTGGAAGATAAAAGCTTGTCTAACCTAGTTCATTTCCAAAGGGATGTCTTGTGTTTGTATGTTTGTTGTAGAAAGATGATATCTTCATCGATTGGTCCCTGTGATCAGTTGATGGACCTATTCTCTTATCAAAACTTTGATTTGAGTGTGGGCTATTCTCAAATCAAATCAGAACCAACGATGCTCGTAATGTTGTCTTATTCATGGTTGAACCCTCAAGCATACACCATTACATCTTTTGGTCTGACCAATGCTATCACCGTGTTCACATGATGGTGGAAGTCCAGTGATATGGAAATTCCGATGAGTTGCTGTTGAGCCCATCAGCAGTATTTTGTCTCCCCCATGATTCATGTTGAACATCAACCTAGTGTTGGAAACTTTGTAAGCAATGCCTTCGTGTTCCGTTCATGAAGCCTATGCTTGGATGAAAGAAGTGACTCCCTCTAATTCATGTGCATTTGATGGAAGTTGCCGTCGTGAATTCGAGAAAGTTTATTTTTGCCTCCTCCGGAATCATCCCAAGTTAATCAAGCATATGTGCGAAGTATTCTGTGGTTTGGAGACTTGCAACCTTCATTCCATATGTATTCCCTAGCACCCCAAGGCACTGATTGATTTCCTCAAGGAAAAGGAATTGGTTTTCTTAATTCTAGATCATGCACAAGACTCCGATATCCTCAATGATGGTTCCCCACCTAAACTTGGTAGTGTTTTATTATAAGACTACTACGTGGTCATGCTTGTCCGGGACAACGTGTTGACATGTTTGTAGCAGAACCAGCTCATGTTTGGAGCTTGCTATCGTAGTTCATTTCCCGAGAATCTCGCAACGTCATTTCGTCGATTTGTGTTGCAAACTTTCATTTTTCTTCCTAGACTCGATGAGCTGGAATATCCTGACACCAACCAGATCTGAATCTCAGGCAGATATGATGGTTGGAACATTTCCCAAGAACTATAATATTGGTCCCTCGATAATCGGTAAAGTGGATGTCGTGGCCAACACACCCAGCTGGAAGACCTATTATTGTAGTATCTTGTTTGAGGAAGTTGGCCACCTCCCCATAAGGATTTTGTAGGATCTACTCCCTAGTTGTTCCTTATGGATTTTTGTGCTCCCGAAGTCCGACCTTTTACTTGATGTTCTAGTTATCAAACCATATCTATAAATGGGTTGTGCTAGCACATCAAGGAGAACATTAGAAGCGGAGTGCTAAATGTCTCTCGGTCGATCATCCGGATTTCGATCCTTTGGCCTAGCTAAGGTGAAATTTGAGCAGGTGTTATCTTCCTTTGCATCTACATCGTCCATCACTATCCATCATGGTGGTATGTTGTGTTGCCAGGATCCTTGACACGGATATTGGTAAACCTTGATGAATATGGAAGTGCTCAAGTTCTTGAGAGCACGCACAAGCGCTAGGTGTTATCATCGGCACTAACTGGGATTGCTCTCAGTTTCTTCGGTTATGCTATAACTTTTCAAACAGTGGACTCACTCTCTTCTGTTGAGCTTCTCCCCAGTTACTAAAATCATCCCTTGTGTTGTTTTCAACAAGGTAATCCACATCATCCATTTTAATCCAGGTATGCCATTCTACCGAACCCCTCCAAATGGTCGCTCGAGAATTGCCTTAGGTTGGTATAAAAGATTTTCGATGATCTCTGAATCAAAGGTAATTCTTTTTGCCACTTAAGGTAATAATCTACGAATCACCCTCCTCCAGGATGTCCCGCTGTGGCATCATGGCAACTCAACTCCTCGCTACGTTGACAACCGTTCACCACCCTTTTAAGCGTGGAATTGTTGTCTACCTAGTGAACCCTCGTCATTTGTTCCACTCCATCCCTCTAGATGTGTGTTTTGTGTCTCAGCTCGAGTGGTGTTGCTATGCCTCATTCCGCGAGTTGATCCTAAGTTGTTCGATCTTCGAGAAGATCGATCCTTCTAGAGTCTCCTTCTCCTCTCGTTGTCATGTTGGCTGGAGTTGTCAGAGCAAGACGACAAGACAAAGATGGTGATTGAATCAACGTTCATTTGAAGTGCAACCTGGATCGTGAAGATTTCGTTAGTTGCGTTTCCCCCTTCATCTTACCCTACGCCTGAATCTCGGGACGAGATTCTTGTTTAGTAGGGGTGAGTTTTCACATCCCTAGTTCTGGTATGGACTAGGCTAGCCTTCATGTGAGCATCATGTTTAAATTCTAATGAAATTTGAATTGAGGAATTTTCAAAAGCCTCAGAAGACCTCTAAAAATAACCAACATTTAAATCTCATCAAATGAGTCTAAGAAAATGTTCCTGTCATTCTATGAAAATATTGGCATGAGTTAAAATGCAAACCAATATTTTTGGAGTGACTGAAATATTTATTTTGGGCCTTTTGAATTAAATCAATGACATATTTGAGTTGGATTTATTTCGATTATATAAGAAATAAAGCTCAAACATTTTTGTAAGTTACATGTGACTTGGGCTAGACCTGAGCTCACATAACAATTTATAGAAAGTTTATAAAAATGATTTGATGTTCTAAATCAAATCAAAACAAATAACAGAAATAGAAAAACTTAAATAAAAGAGAGAGAGAGACTAACCTGGTCCACTTACCTGGCTGGCCCAGCTGGCAGCCCACCTGCTGGCCCAGCCCAGCAGCCCTTCCCCTGTCGTCTTCCTCCTTTTCAGGAGGACGAGCGCGTGGCCGCAGCGCGCCGGCACGTGCCCCGGCCACCTCCACCCTGCCTGCCTGCGTCCCCGACGCCTAGACACCTCCAACGACGCCAAGAACCCCCCCTGGACCGCTCTCACTCTCTCCCATGGCGATTTTCCTCTCTGCATCTCTCCCCCCTCCTTTGTTCTCTCCACCGAGAGCCGCCGTCGCCACCGCTCACCATTGCCGCGCCCAGAGCCACCTCCTCGCCCCTCTGATGTGCCTAGGAGCTCCGCCTTGTATCCGAGAAGCTCTACCACGACGCACGCGACGCCGAGTGCCCAGAAGCCACGCCATCTCCGCCATATTCATCGCCACGGTCGGCGATCGCCGCCGCTCGATTCGCAGCACCGAAGACGCCCCCGAGCTCGCTGACCACCTCATCGTCCTCCCTGTGAGCTCCTGCTGATTTCTCTTTGCTCGCCCCCTCCGTTCCTGTCCCCTAGCTCCGTTTTCCGACCGTGCCCGAGGTCGCCGCCGCCGTGCCATGTCGTTGCCGTGGCAATAGCCGCCTCCACCCGATTTTTAGCGCGTTGCCGTGCTCACCGAGCTCCCGGGAGCCGAACGCGTTCCCCAGCTCCTCCTGTCGTGTTCCGCAGGCCCGTTCCGCTCGATGCCGTAGTTCCGGCCGCCGCCTAAGTGGTCGCCGCCGTCGACCCCGGCCTCCCTGTGCCCAGCTGCGTGCGCCCCTAGATGCGCGGGAGCACGGGCTCCCTCCAGGTGCCCTCAGCGCGACCAGCCGCGGGCTGTAGCACCGTCCCGAGCAAGTCCAGCGAGGTCTCACCATCGCCGTGGTCACCGGCGTCACTTGCTGACATGGCTGGATTAATTAGCCACTAATCACCGCACCGTGTCACTGACACTGGGCCCCACACACTTAACTAACCACTGCTTAATTCCTGTTTAGTTTAAATTAATCACAGTGGCCCCACGCATCGGCATTGACCTCGCTGACGTGGCCGTTGACCGGGTCCGCCTGTCAGTGTCACAAACAGACACTGGGTCACTGACCAGTGGGTTCCACCAGTCAAGTTTGACCTGGTCAGCCCCGGTTGACCTGCTGACGCCATGCTGCTGTCATGCTGATGCAATAAAGCTTTTCTGGCGTTTTTATTAATTAAGGAATTCCAGAAAATACACTAAACTTCTTAAATTCATAGAAAATCAACCGTAACTCCAAATGAAATAAGTTATATATGAAAAATGATCAGAAAAATCCAATCTATCCATCTGTACCATTTTCATGCATGTTAGAACAACTTATAGCTGCTGTTTAGCACAAATCATATAAATGACATTTGAATTTCACATATGGAGTTTGGTTTTGAACTTAGGGTTCAAACCAACTTCATTTAACTTTGTTTCTAGCTGCATTAGCTCAAAACACCAGCATGTTGCCATGTCATGATCATGCATCATAATGTTGCATTGCATTGATAATGTTTCCTCTCCGTTGCCGGTAATTGTCCCCTCTCGGTAGACGATGTTCCGACGTTGTGATCGTTGACACTGATGAAGACTCAATGCTATCTTCAGAAGTGCCAGGCAAGCAAAAACCCCTTGTTCATTCCGATACAATCCTACTCTCTCGCTCCTGCTCTCTTTTACTGCGTTAGGACAACACCGATTCATCTGTTACTTGCTGTGGTAGCTGAACCCCTTTATCCTTTGCATGACCTGTCATTGCCACAGTAAATAGATGAAACCCACTAGCATGAGTAGGAGTTGTTTGAGCCCTGTTGTGCCTATTCATTCTTGCTTCTTTGTCATGCCTGCTACTGCTTAGAGTTGAGTCAGGTCTGATTCATCGAGGATGAATCAGAGGCGTGTGAACATGTCCTACTATGTGTGAGCTAAGTGTGTGAACACGATTTGGTAAAGGTAGTGGTGAGAGGCCATGTAGGAGTACATGGTGGGTTGTCTCATTGCAGCCGTCCTCAGGAACTGAGTTCTGTGTTTGTGATCCATGAACAGTTACTACCACACATTGGGTTCCGGTAACTCGACCCCTCTCGACTTATTAATCAACTTGATCTCTGTCCAGGAGTTGCAACTAGTTTCTGGTGTTTGTAGGTAGTGTTAGTAGTCTACCAAGTGGCACCCGGTACAGGTGGGCTTGGGACAGACTAGGCACCATGGCACGGTGTACCAAGCGTAGATCCACCCGTCGAAGTGGGCTTGGGAACCCTGAGCACATCGTTTGGGGCCGTGAGCGACACCCCGGCCAGATCTCCTTGCGGATGGAACCCGAATAGGCGATAAACCTGGACGAGAGACTTGTGTGGTTAGTCAGGTCGTGGCCGACACCCTCGCTGGGCTTCCGCTTGAAGGTTGCTGAGTACATGTCATGTAAACGGCGGTAAGTGGTGAGAGCGTGTGTGAAGAAGTACACCCCTGCAGAGTTAATATGATCTATTCGAATAGTCGTGTCCGCGGTAAAGGACTTCTGGGTTTCCTGTACAGTTCATAGACAAGTGAAAGTGGATACTCTAAAATACGCAAGATAAGCGTGGGTGCTATGGATGGCGTTCTCGTAGGGAGACGGGAGCGAATCCATAGTGGTGTATTGATATGGTGAATATGTGGACTCGTGTGCGCCACCTCAAAAGAGTTACTTGCAGTCGTAGTCAGGTTAGCCACCGAGTCAAAGTTGGCTTGCTGTAGTTAAACTCCACCACCCCCTTTGTTGATAATGATGCATATGTAGTTAGTTCTGATGTATGTCTTGCTAGGTACATTTGTACTCACGTTGCTTAATTTATGTTTTTGCAGAGAGACTTCAGTATCGCTAGTAGTACCGTGTGGAATTTGACGTTTAGCTTGTTACCTCAGCTACGATCTCGTGCCGTCGGCAGGATCTGGTAGATAGTCAGGCTTCTCAGCCTTTTTCATTTGTAGATGTCTGTACTCAGACATGTTAAGCTTCCGCTTGTGCTTGACTTGTGTGCTCTTAATGCTTGGTCATGAGACCCATGTTTGTAATATCTCGCTCCTCGGAGCCTATTGAATAAATACTTGAGTTGTAGAGTCATGTTGTGATGCCATGTTGTATTTGCACATATCGAGCATATTGTGTGTATGTTATTGAAATGCTTGGTATGTGTGGGATCTGACTATCTAGTTGTTTATCCTTAGTAGCCTCTCTTACCGGGAAATGTCTCCTAGTGTTTCCACGGAGCCATGGTAGCTTGCTACTGCTCCGGAACACTTAGGCTGGCCGGCATGTGTCCTTCTTCGTTCCTGTGTCTATCCCTTCAGGGAAATGTCACGCGATGAATACCGGAGTCCTGTTAGCCCACTACAGCCCGGTTCACCGGAGTCCTGCTAGCCCAGTGCTATAGCCTGGATTCACTCGCTGATGACCGACACGTTCGATGTTGGGTCATGGATGCCTGTCCCTGTAAGTTTGTGCCACTTTGGGTTTACGACTAGCCATGTCAGCCCGGGCTCCTTATCATATGGATGCTAGCGACACTATCATATACGTGTGCCAAAAGATGCAAACGGTCCCGGGCAAAGGTAAGGCGACACCCGTGGGGATACCGTGCGTGAGGCCGCAAAGTGATATGAGGTGTTACATGCTAGATCGATGTGGCATTGAGTCGGGGTCCTGACAAGTAGGGTAGGGAACCACCGCAATGTCCGAGGTATAGATACAGATGCTTCTCGTAAATGGTAGTAACGTTGTGTCAACAACAACTGGATCGCCTTTAACCATCATTGGATAGTTTGGTCCAAGGAAGAGCGAGTTTTCTCCAAGACTATAAATACTGAAGCAGGGAGAAGGTGTGGCGCTAGCACACTAGTATCCATCCGAAATACCCTGCAACGGGTGTTGGAATAGGTCCGGAGAGGGCGACCATGGGAGACAACACGTGCTCCCTCAGTAGTAACAATCTCAGTGCACTGTATATAGACAAGAAGAGGTGATCCATCGGAATTAGTTGCCAGGCGCCACTAATTATATAAGTCCTGCTCGTCCTCATGCTCGTGATCATCACCATCGTCATCTCCCCCTTGGTTATAAAAATTTTCAGTTATAGGTGGTGGAATGTTCACAGGACCCTGGAAACACAAGAAGAAGGTTAATTAGTAAAGGGAAACTTGCTAACCCGCATGCATGTGGATGAAACAATTATAATTATGGTGGAAGACAAATGTACCGAAACTAGGAGGTTCCCATTCAAAAATAGTGCCACGAGTGGTGGAAGCAAACACAAGATCCTCGTATTCAATTGCATCATAGTACTCATCATCTGTATACAAAAACTGATTTTTGAGCAATATCCATGGATGAACCGTGGAACCAGTAATGACGGCAACAAGCTTGTCGAAGATATCAACAAATTCATAGTTCTTGTAATTCCAAGAGAGGTTGGAAACTCGACAAATTGCTATCTTCCGTAGACGACAACCACCATGATCATATTTGAATGTACGTAGATCATCTATGTGGTCAACCTCAGGGCACTCTCAGATTTTTGGAAGTGGAATCCGCTGACGAGTGTACACATTCACAAGTTCCCACTCGCAATTATACCCAATATAAACAACCCAATCTCCATTTGCGCTAGCCCAGGCCTTACCCTTAAGCGATGGCATCTTGACATCACATGTAGCATTATCAAGCAGCATCAACTTGCACAAGACGAGGCCTCCATCGTCCGCGCCCATGCGAACAGGCTTATAGAGAAGAAGATAAGGGAGATCAAACCGCTCCTGGACCCTTGGGTTCCTTGTAATGATGTTATTAGTTGAGTCGAGAATGGTCTTGAACGAACCTGCCATGCTAGCTGAGGTGATGATGTCGCACCGATCAATGAGTTCCTGCACCACGCCATCTTTCAGATCGGGGCAAGAATGGGGTCGTTTCAGGCCTATTCCCTCCATGGATAAGACGATCGAACAATGGCAGAAGGAAAGTGTGAAGGCAAATGGAGGAGGGAGGAAGAGCGTGCGACATCAGTTCCAAATCGAGAGGGAAAGGTGAAGAGTCGATGTACGGTTGCCAGTTTGCCATGGTACATGAAGAGGCGCCCCGGCCTACACTTTCGTTCGGAAATAGTAGAAAAGGAATTGCCGTCATCTCACTGACATGTTGGAACGGGACCACATGTCAACGAAACATGGTGTGTAATTTCTCGTGTAAATTGCGATCTGGCCGTGTTGGCCCGAAGTGCCGCATTATTTCTTGACTTTATTTTTCTAATGGCGTGTTGTTCAGTTTTGAAGCACGACTAACTGGTATTGTATGCAGAGAAAATATAAACTACTCTACCACTACTCCACCTCTAGTACTAGTAGTATAAAAACGATACATAGGCTGGAGCTCCAATGCTTTCTTGCTAAGGGCTGCCCACTTGCTTCTCACACTATCACCCTCTCTCCAGTTCTAAAAAAGAAGGCCTCTCTCTCCCTCCTCACCGATGGTCACAGATCCACCGGGGAAGAAAAGGACGTGCAGCGTTGACGCACTCGTCGTCAGCGAGCGAGGTCATGCACTGACGACAAGGCCGTCCTCTTAGACCTAGCGCCCGTGCGGGATGGCCTCCGTCGCCAAGCTTGCTACTGTAGTGTGTGCGGAGGACAACGACCACGAGCGAAGCCACTTCCCACCGACCCTCATGTATGCTACCTCTTTTCGAACCATACCCTTGTTCTATTGCCCCATCTGGCATGTCGCTGCATGTGGATCTTTTTCCACTCCACCATATTCCCAATTTGCTATCCTCTGCTCTACTGGTCACGCAGACGAAAACCTTAATTTGCACTATTAAAGGAAACCCTACTTCATGCGCACTAATCCATGTCTGGGTTGAATAAGGAAAGGAAGGGAGACTGTACTGTCCAAGAGAGTAGGCATCGAACCCGCATCTAGGTTAAAAAGGGGAAATTTAGTAGCTAAGGAACGAGTCTCATGTCTCTTGGTTGAAGAAGGGTAGAAAGGCATGACAATGCAATAGAGAATGACCAGGTCGATCGGTTTGTTCTATTCACATAGGAAAAAGGTGGCTAAAGAGAACAAAAAATGGGACGTAATCCACATATGTTGCATAGATATTTGTTGCTCAGGGCAACCATACCTCCCTCAACACTCTATGCGTCTGTGGAGGTACATCGTACTGGTGCACCCACTGTCCGAATGGGCCTCCCATGCTCTTATTGCCACTTTTTTGCTGTTAGTATAATGCCAGCAGTCAAGTCAAGCAATGCTACTCCTAAAGTGATGCCACATTTAACTAATGCCGCACTCAGTCTAATGCCACCGATAAATTTAAGCAATTCCATTTAATGTCACTGGATTATTTCAGGGTTAGTTGTTGATTGTGGATGTATTAAAGATTTTCCAGCTAAGGCATTCTAATGTTGTCGCGCAGCCAGTATACCAACGATGAATCTTGTTACTACCTTCAGATTTTTGCACTGTTAATGCTTATAGATTACATACCTAACTTTCATGAGATGAGTCAATTTTTTGTCGAGTGTCAAGAGAAAAGGTCAAGAGTGGGCACCTCCTCCTCCGGCTGTTCTCTTGATTCGTGCGATCAAGTTTTTACGTTTGACCGGTTATCAAGATTGGGATAGAAATTTTTAGGTCCCCTCGAGTTCGAAATGATATTTACCTTGAAGGTACATGGTTTGCAATTTTTTTATACTGTCATTAGTTAATAATGCTAGTTACCTTCAGACTTTTGCATTTGGTTTAATGCTAATGCACAACTAGTATACCAATGCTGAAACTTGTTACCTTTACATTTTGTATTGTTAATTCATATAGAAATCTTCCAGTGCTAGAGTTTATTGATATTTGTTCAGTAAAACCATTGTACTGTACCCTGTAATAAAATAACTACTCTACTGTTGCACTAGCCACTGGATTAGTGTATATTTGTAGTATTCGAATGGTGTTGCATTAGCGTATGGACATAAATAAAGTGTGGCAAGCTTTCCCAGATATGTGCTCAAGAAAACTACTACCTTCTTTTCCAAATACTAGACATTTGGGTACTTTAAATTGAACTGCGAAAACATCTTATATTAAGGGACAGAGGGTGTAGAGGTCACTCAAATTATCCCGGTAAAGGTAGTCACACCTTTGTTAAAATTAATGTTCATTATGTTATCGGAGGAGGTCTGTATGTTTGTCTCTAATGTTGGTAGACTACATACGTGACATCATGATGTAATGTTAAGTCATTTCCTTTTGTACAGTGTCACTGAATTGTCAAGGCGGTGATGGCATTTTATTTTAGTTGAACTGCACAAAATATGCTTAAAAGCCCTGTTCAAGAATTCGTCCGATTAACCAGTTAACTTGCCGATTAAGCCCTACTCCTAGGGTCACCGAGTAGCCGATAAACCAATAAATCATCCGATTAATTGATTAAATGGCCGATTAACTTGCCGATTAGCCTATTAATCCCCTACTCGCTAGCCAACTGAGCAATTACCAGTTAATAATTTCCTTAACAATGCTTAAAAGAAGAGGAAAGGTCAGGAATCGATCATTCTTTCAGAAAAAACTATATATGCCTTCCTGACATCAGCCGCTGTTGCCTTATTTATTCCTTCAAACAGGTGGTTAGAAACAGTCTTGCTACCTTTTCCCATTAAGAAATTGGAATGCTTATATTTGTGAGTCTATGCTTCAACTAGTGCCACTTTTATAGTAATCACACTTTGAATATCTATGCAAACAGGGATGCTCGATTTTAGTGGAACTGCACAAAAAGTCCAAATGGTTCAACATTAGGAGCATGTTTTCTTCCAAACCTTTATATCCAATTGGTGGCTACTATCTTGCTACTCTTTTTGTACTGTCATTAGATAGTAATACTAGTGGTTTGCATGTGAATATATTGGCAGGGTGGACCTACATTGGAGGTGCAGGACATAATTTAATGATTGGATGCTCAATTTTGGTTGTATCGATTTCACCTCTTCCATCACTGCGAACATGGATATCCTTGGTCTAATGAAGAATAGGCACTATATTTCTACTCTGAACGAGCAAATTAATTCGGTATGAAATTGTCCAGTGCAAAACATGATAGATGCTAAGCGGAAGAGACATGTTTAAACCAAAAATACAAGGTGGGGTATATGTTTACTAAGCTGCTTGATATTTGTGCAGACAGAGATGTCTGCCCATTGCTATTTGGAAAACAAACAAAGTGACCGCAATTTTTGTTAAACTGCATAAGAGAATAGTATAGTCACTGCATGCAGTACCATTTGAAAATATACACAGAAAGATTGGATAGTCACTTCATGGACTGCAGAAAAGTAGTACTGTAGTATTTATTGGGCAACACTAGGTACTTCATTCCATTGGTCTGATTATACAATGGGCATCATTTTGCCTAAGTTAAACTTTGTATTCCAAAAATAGTCTCGCTGTGTGATTGAGAGAAGACCGAATCATATTGCAGTGGATGTTCCTCCATCATGTGTGGTTCATTCTCATGGTTCCAGCTGTTGGTGAAACCACTTACGTTCGCAAGAGGAATTGTAGACTTCACAAACAAATTTGTCTTTTAGTCTGTACTGAATGTTGGCCAAGAGAAGCATCCATGTTAGTAGGAAGAACATATGTTTTTTCTAGATCTTTGCTTTTGGAGGTACATATTTGTATATGATCTGTGAATCATTGAGATGCATTAACATGTTGATCTTATGTATGGGAATCGTATAGTTGGTTTTAGTTGCGATGCAAGATCCGAAGTGGCTGATCTTTGCTTTTCGAGCTACATATTTGTATGTGATCTGTGAATCATTGAGATGCATTAACAGTTCCTCTGTTTGCTCAGTGTTTACAAGTTACTGATCAATCACTAGCTAGCCTACTAATGCGCTCCTGGAAGTTTTCTTTGCGACGCAAGATCCGAAGTGGCAGTTTATTGAATAAAAATGCGTACCTATGAAGAAACTGACAAGCTGCTCTCAAGAAAATGTCATGTGAATCTTAAGAAACTACCAGCAAAAACGTTCGCAAATGCCTTATCTCCCAGCTAACGTTCATCATCTAATGCGATCGTACACGTACACCATCCGACCTACTCGATCCTACACGTACACTATCTGACCTACTCGATCCTACATGGATAAATAGCGGATCAAGCACGTACTACCTCCTTTCCGGTTTGCAGGGCTCAATTCAAGAAACAACCTACTCGATCCTACATGAATAAATAGCGGATCACGCACGCACTAGTACATCCTTTCCGGTTTGCTGGGCTTAATTCAAAATCCTCACAAACCAAGGTACTCCCTCCGTCCGGGTTTATTAGTCTCGTGAGCCAAACAAGCAAGACCAAGGCATGGCAATAATCAACTGCATGCAGAAGTTTAAGCCTAATTAATTCCAACGATTTAAGTGGCTGCATGCGTGCCCTCGGCTGCGACCTGTTGCATGCGTGCCCTCGGCTGCGACTCGTTGCATGCTGCTCAGCGTACTGGCTGCAAGCGATTCTAAGTGCCTGCATGTAGCTGGCCATAATTAAGGCAGCTAACTGATGCGAAAAAAGATGCGCTTTAATTGTTGCGTCATGCCGGCGTGCGACCCAGCACGGACGGGACGGGACGACACAGTCATAATTTTGGTTTCTCTAGTTTTCCACGGCAAGCTGGCGCGCTAAGCCATGCCTGCTTATGCATTGATTTTTGATGACCGTCGTGCTACCTTCCGCCTATAAGTACTGTTCCGGGCCTTCTTCGGTCACACCGTGACCCAACTCGCCCTATCCTCATAAGCCCCCACTGGCCCAACGTCACTTGCCACTTATCCTCGCTCTCACCACGTCCGCCATGCCCTCGCCCGTCCGTGATAGGCGAGGCCGGAGGCGGTCACCGCCAGAACTAGTTTTCGGTTTTTCACCAGAAAGGCAGACGGAGGGAGGCGGCATTCTAGAGATCGAGCACTTGTTGGAGTGCGACCGCCTGGTGGAGGAGTAGCGTATCATCGATTTGCACCACCAACGGGACATAGAGCAGCAGCGCACTGACGCCCTGAGTCACGAGCAGAGCACCTGCAACTAGGCCAACTACATGGAGGCCGGCGCCTGCCAAATAGCCCTGGAGGTTGTCGGGCACGCACGCGTTCGCGACGCTGATTTTTACTACCAGCTCGTCAAGTTGGTTTCCCGCTTAGAAGCCGAAGCTTCGCGGACAACGTCGGCATGGAAAGGGACAACGCGCACGAGCAACGCGCCCTATCGCACCTCTGGCAAGTCCGAGGCGAGGCGGACGATGCCGGTGCCGGCGTTTAGTGTGTACCACAGATGGCGGCCGTCATTGTCTAGTTAGCTAAGAGTAAGTTAGTACTTGTATGCTACTAGAGTATTAGTGGGAGTAGATAGTTAACTTGGCTATGATGGTTGTCAATGTAGAAGTTCAGTACTCTATATGTGGATCAGACCTGTTAGTTTGCTCTGAATGTTGAACTTTCCGTTTGAACGTATGGAATGGGCTGTTATTTTTTTAAATGGGTTGTATTTGTCCGCCATGGGTTTAGAGGTTGACTTGTGGGCCTACCAAGTTGACGCGTACACAATCAGTAGATGATTGTACATGGAGAGGATGACAGCAGAGACCCGCCAAGGTCATGGCAGTATGCAAGCAACTGCCTCCTTATTTCAAGCCAATGAAAAAATGGCTCCTCCTAATGGATTTCTAACATCTGGGTCCCATGCCATTGTCAACGTAGTCAATAAATGAGAGAATTGCACAACGAGCGGCTGACACAAGGGACCCAGTAGCTCGCCCAATTATTTTTGTTTTGGGTTAATTTGATAAATGCCACTCCAAATCTGGTGTTTCTGAAAAATGCCACTGCAATTTCCAAATTTTGAACAATGCCATTTCCAGTGGCATTTTTCGAAGTCCGGAGTGGCGTTTTTCAAAGTTTGCAAAAATTGCAGAGGCATTTTTCAAAGTTTGGAAATTGCAGTGGCATTTTTATGAATCACCATAATTGGAGTGGCATTTATCTAATTTGTTTTTGAGACGGAAGCAGGGTGTCAACTGGGGTGTGTGGGGCACTCTCGCCTGTCTAGACAACCTTTTGTTTTATGTTTACCACAGACCAGCCCAGTAGTTTTTTTTCTTTCTGAAAATGGAGAGCCCAGTTTTTCTGTGATTTGTCAAGTAAGTCGCTTTTGTACCCTTCAAAAAAAAGTAAGTCGCTTTGTCAGGCCTATTGGGCTGCAACTCTTTCAATACGAGGAGAGCTTCATTCGGGTAGCCCAGAAAATGGCCTATCACTAATGAGAAATGGGCTGTACATTTTTAAAACACATCAAACCGGCAATTAGTTTCAAATTTCTTTTTTTCATTTCAAGATTTTAAATTGCATTGATTTTTATGCATGGACAATTTGTTGGATTTTATATTGATATATATTTAATTTTAAAATCAGTTTGAATGTGACTCGAAATTTTGGGATTAAAAACAAATCGGACCGCACCGAAATATGCAAAATTTCGTATAATTTTTTAACCGTGGCCACAATATGGGTTGTAATGCTAACAAAATGAATATGGGCTCCAAAAGAAAACCTTAAGAATTAGCAAATGGACTGTAAATTATTAGAAATAATGGAAGATGGGATGTATGTTGTTTTCCACAGATTTAAAGCTTTCCTAAAAAAAGGGTTGACGCACAAGCAGTGACTGTTGGATATCCATTCAACAGCCGTCGTGCTTCTTCAATCTCTGCACTTCCTGCTCGAGCTACTCCAACAAGCGCCGGTGGAACTGCCTGCTCCCTCCTCCCGCGGCCGGCTATGGTGCCGCGCAGGCCTCACTGCCCCATTGTACTCCCATCGCTGGCCTAGACATCCCTCTACTCACCGACACCTGTTGTTATTCTCCGGTGGCGGCAGACGAACCATTAAACCCTCGTACAGTCGTACTCCCCTCCGCATGGGAAAGAACTGCCGAGTCTTCTCTGGCTCCGTGTCGTTCCCTTCCTAGGCCTCGCCGTCGTCCACCACCCTGGTGCTCTCGGCGCGGCGTGGTCAACATGGTCAACGACCGACATGCATCTGAAGTGGACTATATGTGGAGAGGCTGACAGCTGGGTCCACGGCCGCACGCAAGGAAATACCTCCTTATTACACACAAAATAATGATTCCTCCACCTGACATCCGGGACCCACCGAAAGGGCCTCTGTATTTCGCCAAAAAAACGTTACCGCAGTTGATAGCTTGGACCCACCAGCTATATCTTCGCACGCAAGGAAGTGCCTCCTTATTACGCACAAAAAAATGAATACTCCCCCTGCTAGCTGTGACCCAGTATAGTGGGAGGCTGACTTGTGGGCCTACTAAGTTGACGGGGATGGAGGGCTTTGTCAACTTAGTCAATATGCATGATTCTAGCTCCAGTGACCGTACGATGTCCATCCAGCGGCCTTAGTGCTTCTTCAACCTCTGGTCTTCTTGCTCTAGCCGCCCAAAGCAGCACTGGTCGTGCCACCTGCTCCTCCCTCCCGTGGCCGGCTGTGCTGTCGCGGAGGCCTCACAGCCCCTACTACTCCCACCACTGGCCAGGCCATCCCTCCACTCACCCACACCCCATGTTATTCTATGGTGACGGCAGCCTCACACCGCAGCCGAATCAGTGAACCCTCGTACTCCTCTCCGCGTGGGCATCCACTGTCGCGTCTTCCCCGGCTCTGCGTCGTCCCCTTCCTAGGCCTCGACGTCGTCCACCGCCATGGTGCTCTCAGCGCGTCGTGGTCAATGTGGTCAACGACCGACTTCCAATTGAAGAGTACTGTACGTGGAGAGGCTGACAGCTGGGTCCACGGCAGCCGCAAGGAAGTGCCTCCTTATTAGACGCAAAATAATTATTCCTCCACGTGACAGCTGGGACCCACAGGACGGGCCACCATATTTCACGAAAAATGTTTCCCCCCTGACTGGTGGGACCCACCAGCTACATCTTCGCATGCAAGGAAGTGCCTGACAGTCGGGACCCACCTGGTCGAAGCGTACGTAGCATTGTCATTCTGGTCATGAACGTGTACGTACATACTGGTCGATGTAGAGGCGTGCACGTGTCGTAGTAGAGGCGCGCACGTGTCATAGTAGAGGTGCGCACATAGCATATACACGTACGTACAATGGCCAAGGTGCAAGAAAGTAAATACGGTCACATACGTCCATACGGGCGGGGTCTCGAACGCGTACTCGTGCATATGTAGGGCCAGGGACCGTGTACATGGCTGGGTCGAAATGGAGAAACTGTGTTGTCGTCGTGTTCATGGGGAGCCAACCGGGTGGGTCGGAATGGAATGCATCGTCGTGTTCATCGGGAGGGCTTGGATGGAACAGCCGATGGAAACAAGTCCTGGCGTACCGCACAACAGAGGAAACGGCCTTGTGTTCAACCGGCCACGGTCGAAACGGGATCTTGTTCATCGGGAGGGGTCTGGCGTACCGCAAAACGGAGGAAATGGACTTCTGTTGGACCTCCTACGGTCAAAACAGGGTCCTGTTGATCGGGAGGGGTGTGGCGTACCGCAAAACGGAGGAAACGGACTTGTGTTGGAGCGCTACGGTCGAAACGGGGGTCCTGTTCATCGGGAGGGGTGTGGCGTACCGCAAAATGGGACTCCACGGGATACTGTTCATCTCCACCATCAACCTCCTCCAGCCTCCACGGGCTACTGTTCATCCACCGTCGACCTACTCAAGCCTCCACCTACGACTGTTCATCCACGGGCCCCTGTTCATCCAGCCTCCCATCGTGCGTTCCTCCACCGGCTACTGTTCAACCAGCCCTCTTCATGGGTTCCTGTTCAACCACCCCTCCATGGGCTACTATTCATCCAGCCCTCCACCGACTACTTTTCAACCAGGCCTCCACGGGGTCGTCCTATTCATCCAGCCCTCCATGGGGTACTGTTCATCCAGCCCCAACTGGCTTGATCGATCGAGGTCCTGTTCATCCAAAGGCAACACCACGGGGTCCTGTTCATCCACCCCCACCGGGAACTGTTCATCCAAACCCCACAGCAACACTCACTATTCATCCATAGGCAGCATCAATCGTCTTCAGTTAGCAGCAGTACCGAAGGAATCGCTTGATCGCTCAGGTTCAGTAACGCATAGCTTGGAGTGCAATCGCTCGGGTTCAGTTAGGCGAATGCCTCGCTCGGGTTCAGTTAGAGACCAACGCCTCGCACCCACGCGCATACGAGTACGAGAAATGCACATCGCTCGGCCCCCGACCACCCACCGTAACCGGGAACTCACTGATATTTTCCTTGCCCTTGCTTCTACCACGGTTTTTTCCGTCATGGACGGCCCAAACAATGTCATGCAGCTGCGTCTCCGGCCCGCCCAGGACGAAAAGCCCATTTTCTATCATGATTTTTTGTCATAGAAGAAGGAGCTCACCACATCTATGATGATACCGGGTTTTTTCACAATTATCGTCATAGAAGTGTCATAAGTATGACAACAAATGTTTTCGTTCGGCCTAAAATGTCACGGATGTATCTTTTTTTGTAGTGAAGCCATTATGAGCTCTGACATAGTTTAGTAAGTTGTGTGAGCTCTTGAAGAGGTAGACTAGCAGATGTAGGGGAAAGTAGGTGTACCAGTCCGCGCGGAGTAGAGAGTTAATGCTTCAGAAAGACTATGTCTTGATCTTCCGATCATGGATGCGGTCGAGTCTTGTGGGGAAAAGTGCGCAACCTCTGAAGAGTGTATAAACTAATCATGGCTAGCCGTGTCCCCGGTTATGGACATCTTGAGTATCTAGAATTGGATATTATTGTTGATCTCATCACTCTTTAATTAATGAATTGGGTTAATGATGATAATTAATTGGGATTTGAGTTGGAGGAACCTTCTCAAATATTGGTACAACTTGGGAGTAGTAAATAAAGTTTATTCCTTGGTTGTAGGAAAAATTTAGCTTTATGCAAAACATTTAAACTTAGAGCCTCCACCAGCCAAATATGCATGTGGATGTAGTTCTTTGCATTCATTTGCTCTACAATGTAATGCCGCCAGCATATTCCATGTGCTGACCTACACGGCTGCAATGTCTCATGTTGCAGACTTTACTGATGAAGAATAAGGTGCGATAGGTCGTTGTCATGCACTCAGCTATGCCGTTGGAGTTGATGGACTCATTTACCTGCGAAGCTTCTGTAGTTATTTTTCTTAGATGGCCTTCAGCCATGTTATTTGTGTAATCATACTCTTTATGAGGACCTCAATGTAATAAGTTTGTGATTGAACTCTGTTATAATTCCTCGAGTACTATGTGTGTCAGCATTACCGATCCAGGGATGACACTTGAGCACAGAGACTTTGGTCCATTGGGATCGTGGTCGCTACAATTTTATTGCATTCTTCCTCTAGCAATTGAGCACAATTTTCCTTTCCATCATTTTCACGAAAGATATTAAAAAGATGAAGCATATGAGGCAACCTCAATTCCATTTTTGTGTAATTTTCTTTTATAGACTAAACTAGTGATAAAACAAGAAACTAAAATATTTTATTGCAAGATCTAAAGATAAGCCTTCAAGAACTAACCTCCCTGGCAACGGCGCCAGAAAAGAGCTTGATGTCTACTACGCAACCTTCTTCTTGTAGACGTTGTTGGGCCTCCAAGTGCAAAGGTTGTAGGACAGTAGCAAATTTCCCTCAAGTGGATGACCTAAGGTTTATCAATCCATGGGAGGCATAGGATGAAGATGGTCTCTCTCAAACAGCCCTGCAATCAAATAACAAAGAGTCTCTTGTGTCCCCAACACACCCAATACAATGGTAAATTGTATAGGTGGACTAGTTCGGTGAAAAGATGGTGATACAAGTGCAATATGGATGGTAGATATAGGTTTTTGTAATATGAAATTTAACACATCAAGGTAACTCATAACAAAAGTGAGCAAAAACGGTATTGAAATGCTTGGAAACAAGGGCTAGGGTTCATACTTTCACTAGTGCAAGTTCTCTCAACAATAATAACATAATTGGATCATAGATAATCCATCAGCATGCAACAAAGATTCACTCCAAAGTCACTAATAGCGGAGAACAAACGAAGAGATTATTGTAGGGTATGAAACCACCTCAAAGTTATGCTTTCTGATCAATCCATTAGGCTATTCCTATAAGTGTCACAAACAGCCCTAGAGTTCGTAGTAAAATAACACCATAAGATACACATCAACCAAAACCCTAATGTCACCTAGATACACCAATGTCACCTCAAGTATCTTTGGTTTGATTATACGATATGCGTCACACAATCTCAGATTCATCTAGTCAACCAACACAAAGAACTTCAAAGAGTGCCCCAAAGTTTCTACCGGAGTGTCAAGACGAAAACGTGTCCCAACCCCTATGCATAAGTTCACAAGGTCACTGAACCTGCAAGTTGATCACCAAAACATACATCAAGTGGATCATGTGAATATCCCATTGTGACCACAGATAAGGACATGCAAGAGATACATCAAGTGTTCTCAAATCCTTAAAGACTCAATCCGATAAGATAACTTCAAAGGGAAAACTCAATCCATTACAAGAAGTTAGAGGGGGAGAAACATCATAATATCCAACTATAATAGCAAAGCTCGCGATACATCAAGATCGTGCCAAATCAAGAACATGAGAGAGAGAGAGAGAGAGAGAGAGAGAGAGAGATCAAGCACATAGCTACTGGTACATACCCTCAGCCCCGAGGGTGAACTACTCCCTCCTCGTCACGGAGAGCGCCCGGATGATGAAGATGGCCACCAGTGATGGATCCCCCTCCGGCAGGGTGCTGAAACAGGGTCCCGATTGGTTTTTCTTGGCTCTAGAGGCTTGTGGCGGAGGAACTACCGATCTTGGTTCTGTTCTGGAAGTTTGGGGATATATAAGAGGTGTTGGCGTCGGGAACAAGTCAAGGGGTCCCCGAGACAGCCATGAGGTAGGGGGCACGCCTAGGGGGTAGGGCGCACCCTCCACCCTCGTGGTTGACTCGCGACTCATTTGGTCCATCTCCGATGCTCCATGAGCTTCTTCTGGTCCAAAAATAATCTTCGTAAATTTTTAGGTCAATTGGACTCCGTTTGATATCTCTTTTGTGCGAAACTCAAAAACAAGGGGAAAACAGAAACTGGCATTGGGCTCTAGGTTAATAGGTTAGTCCCAAAAATCATATAAATGCATAAAACATCCAAGATGGATAATATAATAGCATGGAACAATAAAAAATTATAGATACGTTGGAGACGTATCAGTCCATGACGTTCAAAACGTCTTTGAAGTCTCGTTCTAAGCTTGCCAGACGTTCATAACGTCGGCTTCTGCTCCTACAGCAGGCCTTTCACCCGGCGGTGCATCAAGGACATAATTCTTCTGTGCAGCAATGAGGATAATCCTCAAGTTACGGACCCAGTCCGTGTAGTTGCTACCATCATCTTTCAACTTAGCTTTCTCTAGGAACGCATTAAAATTCAAGGGAATGGTAGCACGGGCCATTGATCTACAACATAGATATGCAAAAACTATCAGGACTAAGTTCATGATAAATTAAGTTCAATTAATCATATTACTTAAGAACTCCCACTTAGATAGACATCCCTCAGGTCATCTAAATGATACGTGATCCAAATCAACTAAACCATGTCCGATCATCACATGAGATGGAGTAGTCATCAATGGTGAACATCTCTATGTTGATAATATCCACTATATGATTCACGTTCGACCTTTCAGTCTCCAGTGTTTCGAGGCCATGTCTGTACATGCTAGGCTCGTCAAGTTTAACCCGAGTATTCCGCATGTGCAAAACTGGCTTGCACCCGTTGTATTTGAACGTAGAGCCTATCACATCCGATCATCATGTAGTGTCTCAGCACGAAGAACTTTCACAATGGTGCATACTCGGGGAGAACACTTATACCATGAAATTTAGTTAATGGGTCATCTTATAATGCTACCGCCGTACTAAGCAAAATAAGATGCATAAAATATAATCATCACATGCAATAAAAATATGTGACATGATATGGCCATCATCATCTTGTGCTTTTGATCTCCATCACCAAAGCAACGTCATGATCTCCATCGCCACCGGCTTGACACCTTGATCTCCATCATAGCATCGTGGTCATCTCGTCAACTATTTCTTCTATGACTATCGCTACCACTTGAGTGATAAAGTAAAGCAATTACATGGCGTTTGTATTTCATACAATAAAATGATAACCATAAGGCTCCTGCCAGTTGCCAATAACTTCTACAAAACATGATCATCTCATACAACAATATATATCACATCATGTCTTGACCATATCATATCACAACATGCCCTGCGAAAACAAGTTAGACGTCCTCTACTTTGTTATTGCAAGTTTTACATGATAGCTATGGGCTTCTAGCAAGAAGCGTACTTACCTATGACACAAAACCACAATTGTGATTTATAAAGTTTGCTATTTTAACCTTCACAAGGACCGGATACAGTCAAATTAGATTCAACTAAAGTTGGAGAAACAGACACCCGCCAGCCACCTTTATGCAAAACTAGTTGCATGTCTGTCGGTGGAATCGGTCTCATGAACGTATTCATGTAATTAAGGTTGATCCGGGCCGCTTCATCCAACAATACCACCGAATCAAAATAAGACATTGGTGGTAAGCAGTATGACGATCACCACCCACAACTCTTTGTGTTCTACTTGTGCATATCATCTATACATGGACCTGGCTCTGATACCACTGTTGGGAAACGTAGCATGCAATTTCAAAAAAAATTCCTATGCTCACGCAAAATATATCTAGGAGATGCATAGCAAAGATAGGGGGAGAGTGTGCCCACGTACCCTCGTAGACCGAAAGCGGAAGTGTTTGCTTAACACGGTTGATGTAGTCGAACGTCTTCTCATTCCGACCGATCGAGTACCGAACGTATGGCACCTCCGAGTTCTGCACACGTTCAGCGCGATGACGTCCCTCGAGATCTTGATCCAGCAGAGGGTCGAGGAATTAGATGAGTTCCGTCAGCACGACGGCGTGGTGACGGTGATGGTGATGTGAACCGCGTAGGGCTTCGCCTAAGCACCATG